>NW_025938172.1:0-87861 GCF_000764305.2 Hyalella azteca | reverse complement strand
GAATATACCGCGTTTACCCTATTCATAGTCTGCGATAATTTGATTATTACAAAATTACTAAGCTTCTACCAATTTACCGAATAACCATTTTTGCTAATTGCACAATTTTAAAGTTTAACCACATCAAACTAGGTAGGTTATCAACTCGTTCACTCGGATCAAGCACTAACGCCACTGTGGCACTGTGCAGAGAGTGGATGAATATTGCAAGATCTTTGGCGACGCTTCAGTAGCAAAATTTACGCCTTCAGAAGATCTTGCCGACACATTTAGATTGTAATTCTTGCATTTAATATATTATAGGGTAAACGCGGTATATTCCGACATCGTGGGTAATTCCGACACCTCTCTAGTTTTTCCTTTATATTAAGCTTTGTTTTAGTTTCATGCGTTTGTTGATGGTTGAAATAGGGACATCATACATTTGCGCGTCAAACTACTGCCAAAACACTAGGTCTGGGCCATCTAGCGGGAAAATGTTGAGATCCAAAGAGAGACGGTGCATGTCACCCAACAGGGTTGGTAATGATTAAATCAAAATGATTAAATCATGTAATTAAATCACTTAATTTTTTTATAAAAAATCATGATTTTTTTTATTTTTTCATATATTTATATATATCGAGTGGCAGGCTTTAATTTATATTGAAGTATTATTATTTATGGTTTAGTATAAATGTACTATGAATGACAAATTGGTATATAAACTTGTTGCCTTGAGTGTGTATTAGGTTCAAATAAATTGAATGTTTTTGGTACAGAGGCATTAAGTGTTGTAATACATTGTACATAGCTAGCAGTTTAGCTAATTCTTATAAAGCTATAAACCTATAAGTAGTCTTTAACTATTTGACTATTTGTTATATATTGATTACACTATACAATTTAAATGTGTTAGCTAGCTTATACAGGGTGGGGCAGAACTGATTGAACAGTTTTGAGGCAAAATATAAGAGTAATGGCGGTACATAAAGAAGAAAGTTTATTTTCCTCAAGATTACCGTATCATAACATACCATTTAAAATACTTATTTTTTGAAAACAATATCAGGAAGATGGGGGTTTGTAAGCTGCATCACACTGTTGGAGTCATTGTCGGAAGTTTTCTACAACACTTTCACACATATGGCAAGGTATGGCCATAACCTCTGCTGCAACAATCAGTTCCCTTAGCTGTGGTAGGGTGTGAGGGCAACTTCTGAACACCCTTTCTTTTAGATGTCCCCAAAGAAAGAAATCGCAAATGCTCAGCTCAAATCAGGTGACCTTGCAGGCTACTGTAAATCACCCCTCAGAGTCTGGGAACATGCATTTCAAAACATTGTATTACCTTGCTCCATACAAACTTTACAAAGCTGATGAATAGACTTATCAATAATTGTTTACCCAATAATCCCTAAGTGGTAAACACCACCTTGGCCTGTTGGCGTTATTGAAGGCAATAAGTGCCCTTTTTAGCCATCCATTATGATCCATATACTGTTATCGTTGTAGGCTAATTGCAACATAAAAAATAACACTTCAAAAAAGACAAAAAAGCTGAAAAAATCAAAAAAATCAAATAAATAAAAAAAATCATTAAAAAATAAAAAAATCATTGATTTTTTATTTTTTGATTTAAAAAAAATAAAAAAAATCACCAACCCTGCCACCCAATGAGATCATCGAAAAATGTATCAAAGTTGACAGTTAACCTTGCTCTACCAAATAGTGATAAACTGTTTGTGTAGAAAGAATATTATGGTTTGAGACTTTTAAATACGTCTGTGAATATATTAGGAATCCTTTAAGTATACTTGTATTTGCTGATTTCAAGTCGTAAATAAATTAATAGATGATTAAGTTGAGAAATGGATTTAGACACATAAAAACTAATTCCGACACAACTTAAATTGGACACAAACAGCTCGTTCCAAGCTGTGTGCAAAAATTAAAATTTTCTTAATTAAAAGCTTAATAACTGTTAATTAAAAGCCTAATTAAGTGGTGCTCAATATTCAATAGTGTTCTAATTCAAAGCCGTGTCGTATTCCAATACAGCTCACACAGGATAAGAATTCGAACACGTGGATGTCGGAATTACCTATTAGTACAATTTGAAGTGCGGTTGGAATACGTCTCACCACGTGCTGAATATAGTCACACACAGTGTTGGAATATAGGGATTTGGTAGGTTTGCATTCTAAAGGCTTTTAAATAAATATGGCAACATTTTGTGACATTTCATTGTTGCTGGTGAGTCGTGCGGTGTTTTGAGAGTCACGTAAAGCAAACAGAACTCGAATAATGCATATGTTTTTTTATAGTTTTTCATTTCTCGGTGCATCCTTAATGTGTCAGAATATACCGCGTTTACCCTATTTGTCAGTCTTCAGCCAACTACTTAGAAAAAAGTAAGGTTTCCGGTACGTTTCATAGACAGTAAAGCTTGTCCGAAAATCGGTTGTGATGAGTTCCCGCCAAAAAAATGTAAACAAAATGTAGTTACGGTCACTAGAGCGGTCAGACAGCAGACTGCATCATCACATGTTCAGTTGACACTTGCTGTACAATCGGACTGTTTTTAGGGTAAAATTAGTTATTTGGGGTAACACGTGCATGCAACCTAGTAAATAAGTTTGTGGCTTGTAAATAGTTTTTCATTACTCAGCGTAAATGGCTTTTCATTAAAAATTACCTGGCGACGCATCTTGAAAATGGTCGGTGACGCTTTGGGCTTAAAAACCCATATATTAGCGACGCTGCTTCCACCTTGTGCACCCTGGGCACTAAGCAGGTCCCAGCTGGTGAGCTGGGCCCTATAATACTACCTAAGTACCTATTACCTAATAGTGGCAACTGGCAAAGCAGTTAGGGTAAACACGGTATATTCCAACATCGTGGGGAATTCTGACACTTCTCAACTTTTTCCTTTATATTAAGCTTTATCTTAGTTGCACGCATTTGTTGATGGTTGAAATAGTGACGTCATACTATTGCTGACCATACTATTGCCAAAACACTAGGTCTGCTGTCTGGGCTGTCTGGCAGGAAAATGTTGAGATCCAAAGAGAGACAGTGCGCGTCACCCAGTGAGAACATCGAAAAATGTGTCAAAGTTGATAGTTGACCAGTTGACCTTGCTCTACCAAATAGTGATAACTGTTTGTGTAGAAAGAATATTATGGTTTGAGACTTTTAAATAAGTCTGTGAATATATTAGGAATCCTTTAAGTATACTTGTATTTGCTGCTTTCAAGTGGTAAATAAATTAATAGATGATTAAGTTTAATTTCTGTCTGGTTCGTTTTTTATATGGGGGAGAAGGGGGGGAGGGGGGAAAAATGGGATAAAACGCGCATAAAAAAAAACTAAGGGGAAAATGAGAAAAGTGATCATCAAATTTTTAGGTACGGTATGGTCCTTGCGAACCGAATTATACGTGTCTCGATGTTGTACGATGATATTTGTAGGAGGAGATAGATTTTCTAAAGTACCCCTTTTTAGCCGTTTTCTATTAATTTCACGTTTTCTATCAATTTGTTTGAAAAATTCATATAAGCAAAATGTTCTTATTTTTACAGTTTACGTATGTATGTGAAGTTTCATGATGATCGGATAATAACTGTAGAAGTTTTTCCGGAGGGTAGTCGGTCCCCTTAAGAGACGGTTTTAGACACATAAAAACTAATTCCAACACAGGGTGTCAAAATTACGACACACACGATTCGATTTTGAATTATGATTTTGAAGCGCTGTCGGAATTAGTCTCACAATATGCCACATTTAGTCACACACTGTTGGAATTCAGCAATTTTGTAGATTTTAATTCTAAAGGCTTTTAAATAAATATGGCAACAGTTTGTGACCTTTCATTATTGCTGGCACATAGTGTGGTGTTTGAGAGTGACGTAAACCAATCAGAACTTGAGTTGCGCATACGGTACCGTAAAATGGGGTAACTTAGACTACCTACTTTTTTTAAATGATACAATTTTTTTACTACCTAATTTAAACTTAAATTGAAACCTGCAAAATACAGGTCTATACTCTAGGTTTAATCATCATAAATTGCTGGCTCCTGCCTCTCATGGTTTTTATGTAATTTCAAAAAAAGTGATGGTCTTTGTAACCCCAGCTCTTGGGATATCTTAGACTGGGTGGTAAAATCAATTATATTTTTTGTGAAATAACTCCAGGTTTTGGTGCATTGTAGTAGAACTCTTCTAGTTACATATGCAAATGACAAATTTGAGGAAAGTGTCATAGTTTGCATATGGGGGGTGCTGCCCCCAAATGGGGGAACTTAGACCACCTAATGTCAGCCGTGAAGGGGTAATATTGACCGGCTTGGAAATTAAGTTGAAATTAGCATATATAAGACTCTGTAGAGTCTGAAACAAAGAAAAACCATTAATAGGTGTACCATAAAATGGGGTAACTTAGACCGGTGGGGTAACTTAGACCACTTTTCATTTTTTTAACGAAAACCCCCAAAACTCAAAAACTATTTGACATAGAAAAATTTTGTCAATGGGCATTAAAGGCCTAATACTGAGGCTACATAACACAATAGAAAGNTGGGGTTTTTGCTAAAAAAACGAAAAGTGGTCTAAGTTAACCCATTTTACAGTAATCTATTTATAACCATTTATTTCTTGCTACATCCTTAAGGTGTCAGAATATGGTGTGTTTACCCTACATTCATTAGCCCAAGTGGAAAAGTGGGCCAAAGCCACATGGCACATGTAAGCACATAGCGTAATTCTATAGGTGATATAAAAGAACATGGTTTTATGACATTTTGAACCAATCAATGCTTCTTTACAGACCACTGCACAACACACTATCACCTTCTCAAACAAAAGACAACTGTGTACTAAATGAACAAAAGAGGCAGGCCACCATCACATCAGCTGCTATGTCAAAAAATTTTAAAGTAAAAGGCCTCAATAAAGTCCAGTTTCAAGTCCTTAGGAGCCTAATTCAGCCTAAACACATTGAAAATTTATATTTCTGTGTGGATTTCAATGCTGTTAACATTGAGAAACTTTAAAGCAACTCTCTTTGTTATGTAAATACTTGTTAAATAATTTTTAATTTGGCTATAAACATCACTCCAAAAATTGATTCCTGAAAGGCTTGGAGCAATCAAGTGACATTTATATCCAAATTATACATCTATCCCAAAATATTTAATTTAAATATAAATAGATATACATAATAGACCATTTAATGGCCCCTATTCAATTTACATTCATGAAAGTGTTTGATTAGTCTAAAAACAAGAAAATCCAAAAACTCTCTACTCTTGAATTGTAATTTAGAGATCATGTCTGCAGGCTAGATTGTCCAGAAGTAATATCAAAATTACTGTTCTAAATTGATTGAATTCTTTCCATGCTATTTGATTTGACAGATTTGTTACATAATTTTATGTTTTTCTCAATGTACAATGATGAACTTTTTTTTTTTTTTTTGTTTTTGTATGAAAAATCTATCAATTGTTATTACAATGTTCTAATGATTGCAAAAATTTTCCCAGGTAATCTTCATCTCCAAGAGCAAATTGGTTCCTTTCCGCAACCTGAACACGCGGAACATGAGCTTTGAGCCTCGATATGGCATCTTCTTTGAATCTGAAAATGAAATGGTCGCATATGATAGACTCCTGGAGCACCCATGTCCTTCTTGTATCAAACCAAGAGTCTTCAAGAATTTTTTGGCCCTGAAGAACCATGTCAATCAGGATCATCAGCTTTTCTTCTGTGAACTCTGCATAACTCACCTCAAGGTACTTCTCTACAAATTAATGTATTAATTAGTTTGTAATTAGTTTATGTATTAATTAAATACAAACTAGGTAGGTTACATTATTTCAGAGCAATAGATTAGTTTGTGTCAATATCTATTAATGTCAAGATCATATTAATATATAGATAAATATATATAATTTTATAGTGTGCTTTTTATAATCTCATAAAGATTAAAAAAAAAATCTGTTATCCTATGGTCACCAACCTATGAAGAAGTATAATTAGATAGGCCAAGCTGTTTTTCATTAGCTTTAATTTCAGATTTTTTCCCGGGAACGGCGGGCCTACACTCGCTCTGAGCTTGCTCACCATCGGCGTAAAGGTGATCCTGATGATACGAGCCACCGCGGTCATCCTCTCTGTGAGTTCTGTGACATCAGATACATGGACAGCGATGAACTCTTCCGCCATCTAAGAAAGGACCATTTCTACTGCCATTTTTGTGATGCTGATGGCAAGCATCAGTTTTATGAGTGAGTTGATTTTATGCACTGTATAATTTTCTATCTCTTGTGTCAGTCCATCAACAGAATTTTTCAAAGGCTATAAAGGAATTGGCTGTTTATGCACACACAAACCATGGGAGGTTTGTGTGTGAATGCATATGAGAATTCATTTGAGATCTTCTTTCCTTGGAGAAAATTTTCCTGAGCTCCGCACCACAGAGTTTATAGTGTCTGGCTGTGGGTTGATGTTATGCGGTCAACTTTTTATGTAGGCAGTATTCTTACAATTCTCATGTCTGCCCACTGCTAATTGTGAACAACTCATCACAGTAATATCTTCTACAAGTGTCTAAATTAATTTTGGTTATGTTAATCATCATTACTGTCATATTTTTTACTAGCTTCCTCTTGCCAGATATTTGCAACATTTCTTCATTAGAAAATCATTAATGATTTAGTAAAAAAAATTCTGATAATTGAGATCTTCTACTTTATTATTGTTTGTTTATTCTTCTAATGCAGGATATCATAATAGCTGACTTAGCTAGTATACCATTATTATACACCTGCTTCTACTTGTGCTACTGTAGTTGGTTTGCCTAGGTTAATATACGGTATAAGGTTGATGAACATTTTATTGTTGTTTTCATAGACACTTTAGTACTAAATCTTAAAAATTTAATTTAGTATTAAATTAAATGATATCTCCCCACAAATCTAATGCTCTGTTCTTGAATCATTATTTAAATAAGCTAAAACCTAACCTAAAATTTCACAGTTCACAGATAAGTTTTACAGAATCAGCATATAATTTTTGGCCTAATTTGTGCAGTGATTATCCTGCCCTGCGCGAGCATTTCCGAGACAGCCATTACTTGTGTGAGGAAGGCGACTGTAAAAATGAACAATTTACTGCAGTCTTCCGCGACAAAATTGACTTGCAAGGTGAAATATTAATTATTCACTCGTAAATATTAATTATTCACTCTTAAATATTAATTTAATTATTGACTCATTATTGATTATTAACTCATTTCATTATTGATGATAAATTAATTGCTCATAAATATCATAAAATTTGTAATTAGTCGGAATACTTTTTAAATAAATGCTTTGCTTTATTACTTAATCACATAATACCATCCAGCTTTGTCAAAAAGGTTTTGAAGTTGATGAAAATTTTATGGAAAACACTCGTTAATTTAATGTCCTGTAAAGTTTCTTAAGCTTTATTTGCACGCAAAATGTAATTAAGTTAAAAAAATCAATTTACTAGATTTTCCTTGGTTACTTAGGGAAGTGGTAGGTTTATTGTATTAGTTTTGCTTTAGTTTGATGTGATTTTTTCTGATTGGTCAGGTCACTTCTTGGACAACCACGCGGACAACAAACGAGCCGCTCGTCAGGCGCGCACGGTGGACATCGAGTTCACCGTGAATCACGCGCCGTCTCTGGTGCACCGTGACGACAGGGGGCGCGGTGGTCGCGGCAGAGGAGGCAGAGGCAGATCAGGGTCTGATATGATGGGAAAAATTGGTTTAAAACCTGTACTGATTGTGGAATCTGTTAGTCAAGGTCTAATATTCTAGTGATAATTGGTTAAAGAGCCGTACTGCTGGTGGAATTTGTTGATGCGTGGTTCTTTAGTTGTTCTGAAGCAAGCATCGACTTTGATTCAATACCGTCATGTATTCCTCATTCAAAATATTTGTTATTCATGAGTGAATATATCATTTAAATTTTAAATTGATATAGATATAAACTAAATTCAAGTCTGCCTAGGTTATAATGGTATAAAATTCAAACAATAGTGAGTATTTTAAGCTAGACTTATATCGTAAAAAATCTTAATGCTAGGACGGTTATGACAGCTACTTTTTCCTCGCTTTCCAATTTTATTCATTACTATTTTAATTATAATTACTGGCTTACAGTCGAGGAGGTTGGGATGACTCCCCCCCTGCTGAGGAATTGCCTCCTCCTCCCCCACCTCAACACTCCATTGACATCAATTGCGTTCAGGACTTCCCCACCCTGGGTGAGAACTCCTTATGTCTTCTTTGCCTGTGATACAATTCTGCTCTGTAGAGGCACACGCGCACCAAGTTATCTCGTCGACATGAAACAATTCTGAATTTTCGTTATTTCACTTCGTTGAAATATTGTGTATGGCTATGCCCTGAATTTATTGGTAGTGCGTTATACATTACTCTTGTCAGGTAAACTTAGTCACTGTTTGCTTTAGTTAACGAGATGGCATGTTAACAATGAGTGTGACATTCAGGATGTTATCATAATGTCATTTTGACTTGCTCACTATTTGCTGTAGGTAACCAGACGATGGACCTACCAAGAAACAGTGCCCAGTCTTCGAGATCGTTCACTCTGCGGGCAATGCGCGGCAACGTAGCCAGTATGGAGGAAGAGTTTCCAGCTCTTGGCAGCTCGTTTGCCGCTTCGCAGCCGTCGACGCGCGGCAATTATGCTGGCAGTCCCACGACCAGCCTGCATCTCAGAGTCAATGCTAAGAGGGGCGGTGGTAGTGATGGAGCCAGGGGCGGGGTGTCCATACAGTACAGCAGCACCAGCGGCTCTACTGAGCAAAAACAACCTAAAGTCAACAGGAACAATAACACCTCTGCAAATGCGGTCTCGTCTGGAAAATCCGGAAATGTTATGCCCAAGTCCAAGAACAATTTTGGTGGTGGCAATAAAGAGAATGCTTCGGCAAAAGACTTTCCTTCACTTCGCCAACCGTCCAAGTCGCTCACAGCAACTTTCGGTGGAGCTGATTCATTCAACATTACTACTGCACCCATGCAGCAGTCTTCTAAAAAACCTCCTCTAGCTTCTAATATATCTTCAGCTAAAACGACGTCGGTGAAAAGTAAAGAGCTCCGAATAAATGGGTTTCAGAAACCTCCGAGCTCCAAAGATTTTCCTTCGCTTGGCTCCGACTCAAGATCAGATAACGGGATGAAAAACTACCACGGCATGTCAAAAGTTACTGTACCTGTTAACAATTCGTGGACCAAGAAAACCGAATATGTTCCTGCCGCCACACCCACGGTAAAAACTCCTCCTTCAGAAGTTGAACCTTCTTCGTCATCTGCTGTCAAGAACACGGCCAACAACAAGAAAAAGAACTCGGGTGCCGCGCCACCCAACGTGGTCACGAACGGTACGTCACAGAACAAGAAGCGGCCCTTGAGACTTGGTAACGTGTTCGACGCCAGCGATGGAGAGGAAGAGGAGGAAGAACCAAATTTTGGCGTTACCTTTGCGCCATCTCGTCGTGATTATGAAGTGTATAACCACGTCTCTAAAGTTCCTGAAGCGTCCTCGAACATGACACTGTTGTCAGCTGATACTTTCGAGGCTAGAAAGAAATCTGAATTAAGAATAGGATCTTTGAAAACTCCAGTTCCCAAATTGAATTCTACTGGCCAGTTTCCTTCGCTTGGAGGTAAGGGCGGGAATAACAGTAAGAAGAAAACCGCAGTAGCTTCTGAGAACAATGGAACAGCCAATGGATGGGCGAATGTAACTTCTAAAAATCCTGCACCGAAGAATGTGAAAGGCGAGAGTAGCAATTTGGCAACAACTGATATGACTTTTCACAATAGTTACGGCGAATCTTATCACATATTGCCATCTAATGATAGTTCAAACGACGTCGCAGTTCCCAAGCCGGGCAATGCCCAGAAAGGGAAGAAAGATAAAATTAAAAAGCACAAGTTTATCCCGCCTGAAGATTTTGAACAAAGAAACCAGCTCCTCATCAAAACTATCTCAGATCAGTGCGGACGGAATACGGAGCAGTTCAAGCGGTGAGTTCCACTTATTCCTCAACACAGATTGAGTGAATAGGAGACTGTTTACGGCTTTAATCTAATGCGTTTTCTATTCCCATCCTATTTCTTGCGTATCCGTGAGTGAACTAACAATTTCTAGTGTCATGACTCTTCTGACTTTTTTATCAAGATTTTAAATAATATAATAATTATAATTTTTTTTATTTTTCTTAAGAAATTCTGTTATCCAAATCTAATGTATTGAACGCATTGTTTCTTGTGTTATCGTGAAGATCTCGTATTGTTCAGGTTCAAGTCGCTGGCTGTCAACTTGAGAAATGGTACCCTGGATGGCCGAGCTTATTACGAGCAGTGCCGGGACTTGATGGGACGCAAAACTTTGCTCTCCATTCTGCCTGAACTACTCGGACTCCTGCCTGATATCAGCATGCAACAGGTAAATTAAAACGCCTTCGCCATTCAGACCTAACATCTTACTACATGTTAATTTTGTTGTGCAGAAATCACGTTCATTATTCTCTCCAGGTAAAGGGACGTTCCTTGTTCTAATTGTTAATTTTGCACTGCAGGCTGTGTACACGGGGTACCTTCAGGTGGATCAAACCACTGGTCCCGACAGCACCCTGGACCTGAATGAGTGTGAGCGCTGCTGCCAAGTGCTGCGTTCAGAGGACCTGGAACACCACCGCGCCGTGCACCGCGAGGCAGACTTCCCGTGTCTCGGAGGCATGTCCATCAACTGAGCCTTCAGACAGTTTGGAGACTAAATAAAAATGATCCAGGGGGAACAGAGCATATGAAAGCAGGCGTGTACGAGTGTGAGGAATCTTGCATTAGAGGATCTAGGGCGAAATTCTCTTGAAGGAACTGTGGTGTAGTATTTATACCTATTGTGGCCTCGATGTTGATCTATTTCATTACCTGTGTTGTTTTAATAATATTTCGCGTTGACCGTTGAAGAATTATTAACCTAGAGATATCTCAATGATTCCCGCCGTAGAAAATTCTAGTTATTTTTCCCTTTGAGTTTTTTTTTTTATCGTTTTCACTGTTGCTCACTGTATTTTTGAGGATTAAAAGATGCGAGAGATGAATTGGTCGTTATGACGATGTATTGTGCCGCGGCTGCGGGTTTATTATTGCATATTATTATTACTTAGTAAATTGATTCACCTTCTCTATTACGTACTTGTCAGATCTGATCCCTCATTTGCCGATAGGAAACCGGAAATCCAATCTTCGTTCGCCTTTCGATTCAACATTCACATGATTAAGGTCTAAAATTACACAAATTACAGCGAATGAGCTCACTGGAGAGCAGCTCTGTATTTTGGATTGCGTCATTTAATTTTCAACCGCGTATATATATCTCTCTATAATTTGTTGTAATATAGAAAACATTTAATTATTGACACTCGCTTATGTTACGTCTAATCCTTTTACCTTATGTAACTTGCAGCTCATTGCTTCCATGTGAATTTTTTCATTATTTTTTGGTGGCAAATTTTCTTTTCATTATTTAATTGATGTTGGTCACGATATGAATGGTTTTTCCAGAATAATCTAAGTAAATTATTCATTTAAAGGTATAGGCCTATCCCATCTGTGAAATGATGCTTTGTCTTACATGGCTACTTGTTAATGTAAAATTTTCAAAAGGCGATACTGAGATCTTACCGCTGCAATAGTTCACAAAGATTGGTGTCATTTTTAACTGGTAAAATTTAATCTATTTTTCCTTCATGGAGATCTCTTGCAAGTTAGTTTCAAGTCTTGAGTTATTTTTTCTGTTTCCAGTGGCTCTACTATGCTGTACTGAAGGTTATGACAATGATAATGCGCTCTCTACTTGATTGCTCACGCCCTTGCATGCGGTTACTCTGCTGTGTAGTAAAGCTTATTTATTAACAAATATTCATGGAGGTCTGCTCCATAATGTCATGGCACGACCCGAGAACGCAACTATGTATTTATTCATACGCACCTATATTCATATATTTCTTTAATGAGCTCCCTCTAGTTCTTCTGAATATTAGAATTTTGTGTGAGAATGTACTCTCTGAGCAAAGCGGTAATTGAGAAGCATTTTTTATGGAAAAGTCGAGGTAATGTCACGTCCTTTCACTCAAAATTCTTAGTTACCTTAAAATTAAATTAATTCATCTCGCCCTTTTTAAGTAGAAATATTCAAGTTTTCACTCGCTTGAATAAAGGACTATAAAATTGTCTCGCTCGCGTGTTAGGGAAGGTATTTCCGTTCGAATTACTGAAGGCCATAAGTCGGATAATGCCTGGTATATATGAATACGTGTGCTCCTAGTGCCTTACTTTTCATGACCACTATTTTCTTCTATTGGGCGTGCCTTGAACTCTAGCTCCTATTTTACTGAATTTGCTGTACATTTCTAGTTCACCTTGTAGCGCAGGACGTCATGTTGCCAATAAATTTATGTATGGCCCTCATATCATGAAGACTTAACTATCATTGTGAATGAGCCCAGCTGTAAATTTTAAGGCATTTTTGATTTGATTGTATGCCACAAGTTGTTATATTTGATTGTGGTTTTATTTTTAACAAATTATATTATCAATTTTGAACCGTCATCGAAACATAATTCATTTCTCGCAAATATTGGGCTATGCTTTAGGTGTTTTTGTATTTTATTTTAATCATATATAGAGTTGTGTTTACTCATACTGTTGATTCCTCTAAGAAACTTAAATTAGTTTTCTATCACTTGTAACAATTCTCGCACATGGTACTCGTCATATGTTCAACTTGTGACGGACGTTTTAGTTGAATTTAAATTCGATTCGTAATTATTTCAGCAACGAGGCTAGTACCTCATTTTCTCAATAAAAGGCATTTCCTCAAAATTCTGTACTCATCTTCCGCTCTCGAAACAATGAAACGAGTTATAAGTAAATATAAGTTTTCGAATGAAGAGATTTTTATCTTCTCAATAACCGGATTCTAAATATGGTTGCATGCTAAAAAAGAGGGCGCGCAACCATAATTTTTTTTCGTGTTCAAAGTGTGAAAACTTGTCAATTACTTCTTCTATTTTCAGCGTTTTTATTGTTCGTGGAAATCACCGTTTGGATTCGCGTGTTTCACTGAGTTAGTCCACCGTTTGGCTCCCCGTGTGTTGTTAGTCCAATGACAAAAGCTATCATTTTGTTGCTTACAAAAACTAATATTTTTTATTCATTGTAGCAGCTACTTTTCACCGACTACGAGATGACGCTTACTCCAGACAAATGTGTGTTCAAACTAAGGCTTAGCTTTGAATGCACTGAACTGTTTTCTAATTGGAAAATATCTTGACTTTAATTTTTAGCCTCTGAAGTTCCTTATACGACCAGCATCATTATCGCGTACGGTATTTTAGTAATCGACAGTTTCTATGCGATTACAAACACAATGGGCCCATGCGATTGGCATTCTATGCTCATCAAATTCTAAGATAAAATTTTGACACGTGAAATTTCATTTCTTTATTAACTTCAAATATTTATCATTATAGATTTTGGAGCGTGTTTTTATTGAACCCTTTGCGAGAAAAATTCCATATTTTCATTTCCGTGTCTAAGGCTTATTGTGAAGTTTCGTTTAAAAAATTTTCGTGGACGTACTTCGGCTGAGCAGAAATTCTAGTTTTTTTTTTCCTGCCGGAATTCAAGTCTGCTTCCTAAAATAGACTTGATAGTAGTTTCCATGCTAAAAAATTAACGTGCGCTGTGACTTTCTCTATGGAATTCTGGCTTTATTTTTTTTTTGTCTTTTGGTTCTTGGTATTATTTACTAACTTCACTCGATCCTCGATTATGATTTTTGTCAATGCTTCATACCTTATGTTTACTTTCGTCCTATTGTCTCGAGTTGGCTTTACTGTTGTGTCTGGTCTATGCTTTTGGGGTATAAAATTGTTCTGTGTTTTCTGTAGATCTTGTTTAGTGTGTAAAGGTCATGTTGGTCTATTTTATATCACAATTTGTACAGAAATATTTAACTTGATCATTAATTCTGGTGTATATTATTCAACCTTTTTTAATTCAAGCTACGGTTTTTATATTAAATAAATATTTCCTGTGTGTGGCCCGTACTGGTCGAGGTTTCCGATTCTTGTTCCAATGAAAAACCTATTTTGAAAGATTTAATTAAACGAGTAAAAACGCCGCGGTATAAGACCGTTCATATAGTTGCTACAGATGGAAGTCTGTATCTCTATACTATTGTCTACCGCTACACGATTAACCATAGTACTCTGAAATTTGAGTTCTTTAAATTAGGAAATTGAATAACGTTTATGTTTGGCTTTTATATTCTCTTATAGGTATATCAACGCTTTCCCTTTGAACGTTTTGCGTGCCTCAGTCGGAAGTTGCACTTCCATTTGTTAGTTTTCTTTAATAATGACGCTCTACTGGACTCCTACAAATGGAAAATTATAGTCTTATAACACCAAATTATATAGTCTTATAACACCAAACATCATCTGGTCAGCGAAATTTCCTTCGAAGCTCCCAGAGTCACAGCAATTGGGGACGAGTACTCAATGACAGCCAACATTCATTGCAGTTTTAAGAGCGTATAAGCAGAAGCATCATCATCGTCGCCTTCAAATGAGCTATTCCTTCATTGAAACCCTTATCGCTCGGTTACTCCAGAAATCGTGAAAATGAATTTATTTTAGCAGAAAACACGACCAATGATAATCACTAACCGTATTGCAGAATTATTGATGAATAGATCAACGATTAAGTGGCTTCCAATGCCATTAGAAGCAATTACTGAAGAAATGTTTACTTCATTGGCAATCTAAACGAAAAAGTTCATTTATTTTCTACCTGCAAATTGAGTAAAGTGACGCTATGATGAGCTAGATTAAATGTTGACTTTCTATTTGAAGTAAGCCACCATTGGTCATACAATCTGTAAGTAAAACTAATATGATTGTTTGTAAAACACTTTTGCTTAGCAGTGGTAGTGTATACTATATTTATGCTTCACTTTCCACTGAAATATCACAGCGGTTACAGTCAATGAGAACACAAAAAAATTATATAAAAACCTTGATCAATTTTTCTCTGAATGAACCACTCAAGTACTTACAAACAGTTTCAAGGAATTATATTTTAAATAGTCAAATTTCCCCCATCAGCTGACATTATTACTAAATGACCAATCAGATACAAGCCATCTTATCCAATGCTGTTTTTACGTCTTATTACCATAGCCACGATCAATTGTTCTTTCTGTTTGTCAGGATTGGGAGGTTTTATCCCCATTGTAATGATTCATACATCAAATGCTTCCTTGGTGGAAAAATTGTTTTCAGCCCCGTTCTTTCTTTTGTATTCGAGATTAGGCTACTTTTGCCGATCGAAAGTTCTGTCGCCAATGTAATTATTCGATTATTTTTTTGGCTGCTAAAGAAAACAGCCTCTCAGCGTAGGAGTGTTTTGGGAAGCCTGAAATGAGGTCGTCTCGCTTGAAATTGTTTTCCGAATCGAGTGATTTCTCTTCAGTTAATTTTTAGGGAAAATTTCCTTGGAAAATTCTGCAATACTTTTAAGGCTGAAAATGTCGGCCACATTTATGCTGGTAGGAAAAACTATATAGGTAGATGATAATATAGTGAAAAAAATCAACAAAAATTATAAATGTGATCGGAAATGTATGAATTAGGTCGTGAAGAAATAAAATCGAGAAGTATTATTTATGCTCACAAAAATGTTTATATGTAGTATTCATTAAATGACATTGAATACACACTGGTGGTATCAGGGTGTGGGAAAATGAAATCACTGCCACTGGTATCAGGTTGAAAATGCAAAGTCATCATAATGCTCTGAACATTGTTTTATTGGCTGTTGAAATATCTAGTACGTGCTTTGGAAACAAACTTATACATTTTACTAAAAATTGGATACGTTTACCCTATTTAGCTTGTCGATTGACCAAATTAACCGCTTCCTCTAAAATCCATGTCAACGTTATTGCCAGCGTTTTTTACTTTTACTCACTATATTTTAAAATGAATTTTCTGTTCACTAGATATTTGATGAAACGACACACGCTGCCTTTTTACATTTTGTGACCTCTGTGACTTTCAAATAACTAGGCATAGAAATTTGATCAAGACTTAAAAAGGTTCTGAAAAGATCTCTAAAAATTCATATAGAATAAATTATATATTATTGCTGAAATAACACAAATTAATATATTTACGGGAAAAGATCTGCTAGACATAGTCTTGATTCAACCACAGAGAACGAGGAAATCAAATTAATTACGTAAGATATATTTTTGATCTTAACTTCAAACCAGTCGATGAGTGACGATTTATTTGTTTCTTAGTTTCCACTAAACGATCACTTAACTTTCCTCTTAAATTTTAAATAAAATTTTAAGCAAATTTTATCTCATTTCATCAACTTTGTTGAGATAAAGTTTTGCAATAGGCATGTGTTCTTTACTTTGTTCATGGAATAAAGGTAAAGTAATTTATTTAGTTGTTGGCGGCGCCGGAAGACGATGGACGAACGACAGTTTTGCGGACGGGGCCGCTGGTGCTGCGGGTGCGGACAACGTGAGGTGCATATCTCTGCGGCCTGCCATCCTGCCGCACAAATAATATGCATCGTACTAATTAATAAATTAAATTCAATCCAAAAATTACTATTTGAATTGATATTACGCATGCAATGACACGAGCGCGACATACAAATTATGGCTAGTTCTCTGATGTCGGTCGCCTACGAGAGAATGTATACAACAATATTATAAATACTTTTGTCGTGATTGGGCAAGGAAAATTTTCAAAATTCCATAAATTAGTAAATAAATTTTCTTAAATTTGTGTTGTAGTAACACTTATCGTTTCAATTTCAGAATTTTGAATCATACATCATTGTTGGTAGTATCCGTTCACTCCTTTAGATTAATAAAGTGAGTTACATTATTCATAATGGTTATAAAACACATATCGAAAACATAATTTAATCATAGGGATTTTAATCGAGATGGTAATTATGTATCATCATATAATTTTAACGAGGGAAGAAATTGTGTCCGCCAATTATTTTATTATATTGATTATATAATTTCATTTTAATTTTCAATCACTAATTAAAAATCATTAACTTAAAGTGTTATTATCACACTACCATTACAAGTTCTGCTCACTTTGTCGTTCTGTAACCGCCTGAGTTGGTTGATACGAGCCATCTGTTTTCTGGCGCTCGCCCAGAACCTGGCTTCGTCCCTGGCTTCGTTCTCGATGTCGTCCTCTTCGTCAGCAGTCCTGAGGTCCTCGAGGCCCTCGTACGTCTTGTACGCCGCATCGTCGTCCACGTCTATGATCGTCCCCTCCAGCGCCGGCTTCAGGGACGGCAAAGTCTCAGCGGAACTGCGGTGCAAGTGAAGCTTTATTCTAGCCCAGCATCGGTCGGCCATTGTTTGTGGTACATGAGCTAAGAATTACATACAATAGCACGAGATGGGAAAATCGTTACCTCGGGCGACATAGATGTGATCTTTACTGATCTTTGGTTTATTCTCTTCAAATCCAGTCTAAATTATTCGTAGGTTAGACCTGGACTTGCTTTAACGAACACGTATTCGCTTATATCATTATTAATACACAGTTTCACTCAAATTCGAAGTATGAAATCTTCGTGACAATAAATTAAATATCTAGGAAAGATCCATGGGATTTCTAACTTCCACATCTCCCAGTATTGTCTATTCATTTCCCGTTTAACGAACAAGACTTTTCACCGTGGAAGGATTTGCTCCAGGATGTGAACAGCTTTTCTTCTTGGAATTTTTCAAATGCTTTCAAGTTCTCTTACAGGAATTCAAATGCCTTTCTATTTCTTTTATTTAGGCGACCAATCAGACTCAAGGGAACTTCTCCATACTGCAGGGCCTGCTTCAGTGTTTCAACCAACAAGGAAAATGTGGAAAAATCCTGCAGAATTTACGTCTCACAAAAATACTGATATCATTAGTATTCTTATATCGCATGTTCGCCAAGAATTTACAAGCAAAGAATGACATATAAATTCATCTCATCTTCAATGAAAACATTTTCATTGAAGTTATAATGAATTTAAATGACGTTTTCTCTACTTTCAAATCTTGGTGAAATCCTGTGTATATTTGTTGACGTCTGTGGGGGGATGGGGGGGAGACTCACATGTAGTCAGCGGGGGGAGCCATGACCCCCCGCTCCCAGGCAGCCCTCTTGGCGACGATGCCGCGGCACTGAGGAGCGAACACGAATTTCCTGGAATTTAAAACAACTTTGTTAAGTGAAAATTTTCTAGAATAAATTCCACGACCCGACTTGACTAACGATTAAACTTTTTTCATTTTTTGAAAATAAGGGCATTAGAAACGGAAACAATTTAGTGTTGTAATCGACGTTTAAATTTATGCGTAAATAAATTGAATAAATTGATAAATTAATTGAATTATTTAACCATAAATTTTGATGTGCGATTGTTTAGTGATTCAAGAATTCTAATACAATTAATTGCATACCAACGAATCGTTCCTCAAAGTAAATGAAGTAAATCAAATAATGGCTGCTTCACGTACTGTGCGAGATCAACTAGAACCGGCTACACGAATTCGATTGAATAAATACAGTCAGTTTTCATCCTAGAATAAATACGCTTCATATGTATAGTCCATAGGTAAAATATATGTAGTGCCGGAGACCTGCAGTCGAGCGAGAAGGCGGTAGCGACGTCCAGTAGCAGAGACGCCGATGCCAGCACCAGCAGGGCCAAGACCAGCACCGGGCTTGCCTTAGCTTGTTTCATCATCGCTGCACATTGTCATCCAAAAGTGAATATCATTAAAGTTATATGTACTTTAAACATTAACAACTTTTAAACTCCATAGCATTGCTGCTTATAGTATAATACGAAGCAGGATAAAAATGAAGCCTGAAACAAAGGTCATCGCCCATCGCGCGAGAAAAGACTAGCGCGGCCCCAGGGGAAGGCGCTCGCAGTCTGTAATTTGATGATGGGAATAAATTCCCCTTGCCTGCGTGGGCTTCTTGGGGGCTGGAAGATGAATGGGGAAAAGGGAAGAGGAATAGGGAGTTGAAAGATGAGGACTGAAGTTGTTGGAATGGAGGAGTGTATGATCTAAATTAGGTGACATTATGAGGAGGAACTTACTTTAAAGACTAGAATGGAATAACTTTGTGGGTGGAATAGAATGAAAGAACAACTAGAGGTTAATGAGGGACAATGGACTGTTGGAGCGTGGTTTGTAGAATAGAGTCAGGAAGTAAAGAGAGAGGGGCTGGAAAAGAGAGGAGGGAGTGAAAAGGAAGGATTGAAAAAGGTAATATGAAGTGTATTTCCGAACATCGGTTCATGCATACCGCAATCATTTCACCTAACGTACCACATATTTGTGCTCCCGCATAGTTGACTTTCTTTTCTAAGGTGCATATTTATGAATCGCATATTCGTGTTCTTGTAGAGAAAAACCACTTTTCCTATCAAGGCTATTCGTTAAGCGCAAATAAGTGGAAGCCGTATTCGTGTTCCTGCTCAGTGAAGTGCAATTTCGTGCCCGCATGCCGTGAACAGTGAACCCCTTCATCCTGTAGTCGTGTAGTGCATAATCGTGTTCCATCTCAGTGAACCTTCTTCCTCTGGCACTTATTTTTGTGTTCCCTCGCAGTGAGCCCTCACCCTCTGTCGCACATATTCGTGTTCCCACATAATGAACGAATATTCGTGACCGTGCAGTGGAGGCACGACGCGCAGGCGGCCCTAGCAATTAGTGCTGCCGTGTCCAGCGATCCATCAGCCGTCTTATCTGCCACCGCAGATATACGTTCAATATTAAATATATTTAAGTTAGCTACCATCACGTCCCATAGAGCCAATTAACGCGTACATTAACATTGTTAATTTACGATGGGTTGTATAGGCTTCTTTCTGGTTCAATCAAGAGCCTAACACTATAAATTCAGTTTTCATCTTAGTTTGAAAAAACGCTTCATATTTATAGTCTATGAGTAAAATATTTATTGTATAATTATAGATATATTGGCTTGCCGGTAACTAATTCAATAAAGAAAAATGAATTCATTTTAGCATTTATTCTATTATTTGCTCACATTTTTTCAAATTTATATTCCAGCAGATCATAGGATAAGATTTAACCGCTCAAATGCCCGTTCAAAATTTTAATTCAAAATCCCGTCCTGGTTGATTTATTAAATAAATTTATCTTTCTATGATCGCAAGTATTGAATCCCGTGAATTAGACTTAGCCCTTTTTGATCGCACGCAATCAAGCCTCGAGTTATAAAATTCAATGTGAAATTCGATCGATTTGTATGATCAAATTAGAGTTCTGAAGGGCCCACACATCAAACAAGTCCGGCTGTTTAACGAGTTACCTCATTAGGTTACCAGGAAACTAATCTGTGCCTGAGAATTTCATTCTTGTTTGGCGCTCGGTGAACTGAGCGCGACGCTTGTTTGCTTTCAATGGACTACCACTTGTAAGGATTTTTTATTTGCCTTTAATTACTTTTTTGGATAATTTGATACCAGAATATTTGAACAAGTGTACATCATTTATTACACACGGCGTGAAATTCAAGTGAATCCGAATACCGTATTTCTAGAATGAGCAGACTCATTTTAAACTAAAGTTTATGCTCCAGTGGCAATAATGTACGACTTTTTTATTTTGTCGAATTTGGGAAAACACGTTTGTCAGTGGGAATCATTTAATTTTAGATCGAAATTTAAAATGTAATTGAATCCAAGATTTGAATGGATTCATAATTAAATTAAACAAGCTGTAGAAAATAAGATGAATAATCTTTTCAAGAGCATAATGTTTTTACTTGCATCGTATTCAATTGTGGCGGTCTAGTTCCATAGATACATTGGAATCAAAAGTATTATATTTCTGGTAAGCTTGTGTTTAAAATGCTGAGCTTCTCACATCTCATTCGGTTCTGCTCAGTAACGTGAATAGTTCCTATTTTTACATCCTATTCTAAATAATAAATTTAATTGTGAAATCAGATCTGCAAGCTTTAAATATGGTAAATAATAGCTCAACTGATCCATTTTAACTAAGAATCGTATTTATTTATCGTCTACTTTTGACGAACCTACGTTCAAACCACTGCATCTGACCCTAATTGCTGCGTGTGGGCTTTTGTCTGCCTGAAAAAGTAATTTGAATCCTGGTTTTGTTTTCCGTAGACTTCGGTGTGGCAATTCGATCCTAACTTCATTTTAGGAATCAAATATGATGCTCACAAATATTTCGCTACACTACCGGCCTTAAAATTTTGAAATCTAGATATTATTTGCATATTGGTTGGCAGGTTATTTGAGACTAAAATATTTTTAGTATACCCCTATTCTTCACGCAAAGCCAAGTCAAAGTGGAATGCAATATTAACTTAGTGTTTACCAATAATTAAACACAAATTGCGGACGTATTTTCTGAATAAAAGCTTACTTGTAAGTGATAATTACATCACAAATATGTTCGTTGGTATTAAAGTTGGGGAGGTGAAAGAGGCACTAGCCGCATAAGCCCTGCGAAGTCTTAACAAGACGAAATGGGGAGGCTTTTATGGTTAAGGAGTTCGGGACGAGTTTCATGTATGGCCTAAGAAGAAAATGTTTAACAAGAAAATGTCTGCTTTTTGGCTCCACTGCGAACGAACAAAGTGCAACTGGCAAGCACTCAGCAAGTGTGCTTGGTGTACAAGAATGAATGTGAGTTTAAAAATAAATAAAAAAAAATAAATAAAAAAAATCTAAATAAAAATAAAGAAGAATTAAAGCAACGATATTGATCAAAAAAGCGTTTGTGACAGTTTATCCGCACTTTATGGTCCGCCTGACTGTAACCTGGACTGACTTCAAGGCGTACATTTTAAAACAGATTTCTCATAAATTATAAAATACAAAATTTGAATCCCTAGTTTCAAACTTGACCCAAAAAGTCCTTTTTATGAGAATTTTGAAATTGATCATTGAATTGAAGTTTCAGAAATTATTTCTGATATGTACGCCATTCATCAATATGCTTCAGTTGCTTTTGTTTCAAATAAATCGATAATTCGTACAAAGTCCATATAGCATTTGTGTGAAATAATTAATAGGTATAAAAATTCGATAAATTTTTTAACTTAGTGCCTATTATCGTGCCGGTATCAACGGTGAGCTAGTTTACCCTTGCCGGTATCAACGGTGAGCTAGTTTACCCTTGCTGGTATCAACGGTGAGCTATTTTACCCGTACCGGTATCAACGCTATGCCAGTTTTCGATGCCGGTAACAAGACAAAAATTCATTGCACAACAGATTGGTAACATGTCTAAAAAAATTAGCGCTTCTGCTTACTCTGAGCCACCTCTTGACTTTTCCTCAGTTGTTGTTGTAAATCCCACCTGTTATTTTGCTGTGGCTGCTGCTGCGTTGCGTTGAAATGGATGATTATTGAATTTGTATTTAATACGATAAAGAAACGATGGTTAACACAGAATCCTGAAAAGAATATTAAAAACTATGGAATTTGCTGCTAATTTCTCGATAATGGTAAATTTTTACCAATGTTCTGAGGGAAAATGAAAGGTGATATTTTGTTTAGTTAGATTAGTTATAAAATTCTTTTATGCAATTTTATTAAAAAAAAAGCGAGTGATTGCTGAATTTGACTAAAATATGACTATGTTTTAGAAAATATATTTTTGTTCAATTATTGAACCGAATTTATAGGAAATATGTTTGTCCAGACTGAGACAATTGCAGTTAACAAACGGAGCAATAAATTTCACGGGAAAAAAATTCCTTTGAAGACAAATGTTTATCCAAACTCGTGAATAATGCATAAAATAATACATTGGAGGCTGCTCATTGGCTTTCTAAATAGTCAGAAACTGCGTCCTCTAAAGCAACGTGCCAACAACAGTCACAATAGGAAAAATTGTATCCGCAAGGAATTTTAACGCAACCCTCAGAAGGAGCCGCTCGCTCAGGTCAGCTGAACGGCTGTGACGTGAATGTCCTCATCTCCCCTCACCTGCTCTTATTTATACTCGCTCGAGATGAGGCTGTGGGCGGTGCTATGAGAGGATATTTGTTCCTTAATCATTATGAAAGGCTTTAAAACCTGGATTTATGCCGGAAATATTTGGCGCTCATTGTCCTGCTCGGCTGCATTATCTCCCGGGTCGCTCCGGTCACGAAAATATGTAAGAAACAAATACAATGAAACTCCATAATTCGGTGCCTGCAAATAAATATGGGATCCTAAGCGTTGCATTTTGAAAAGGATGCTACATTATCCGAGAATTTTTAAAACTATTTTGGACCTAACGGCATATTTTTAATCGATCTTTTTGCTATTGATGAAATCAATGTCTGTATTGTGACGAAATGTTACTCCGGAATTCCGTTAGCCTAAATCATTTGCGGATCGTCTTCAGTGAAGATTATTTTACACTCCTCGAATATATAGTATGAAATGTTAAAATTTCCATGCTGACATTCTCTGAAAACATTAAAATATTCAATAATGCGAGCATTCAACCTACCTTATTAGCAGAATGATATTTCGGACTGTGAAAATGGCCTGGAATATCTATCGCTTTTATTGCATGTCAGTGAATATTTGACGATGGAATTAATGGCTTAGAAGACTCCCAATAAACGGTTTTGGAGTCCGTACTATTAACTCTTACATAAATCAATAAAAATCTTTCAAATTTCGATGAATGCAGCCTTTACTAATTGTTATGCCGTGTATCGAAGGGTGAAAAGTTACGAAATTCTCAGAATTTTCATCTAAGAAGTCTCATATTGAACATTTTTCAGTAGGAGTTATTTATATTTTCAGTTATTTTATTAAATGATGTTTGTTATTAATATGAATAATGAGTGCAAAACGAAATTATGTGGAATTTGTTTATACTCATAATAGAAAGTTGTTTGTGGAACAAATAAGCAACAAGAAAGACATATTTTATTTCAGTGCGTTTTTAATCCTATTTCTCAGCGGCTCGAATAGGATGAGAAATGAGGACATTTTTGTAAGATGTACTCAGAGTTTATTGAACATCAGCAGAGAATTTATAGATCAAGTAACTGGCCAATTTTTATTGCATTGTTGTAAAAGACGCTATAATGTATTGGAAAATTAGCATCGAATACACCAATAATTTGTTAATTGTCAACTGACCTTACATTTGGAGCATACATTCATTGTTTGTTGCTGTGCCAATACTACTAATTCATTACATATGCATTCAATACAATTCAATACAATAAATAAATTAAATAATAAATTCAATGCACCAAAGCAATAAATTCCATACAATAAATATATCCAGGTTTGTCAAATAATGTGCTTGCATTCAGTAGACGCTCGTCTAAGTTGAATTTGCATGTATGTTTTTATTACTGATGTTGTTTTAACATGGGAAGTTGCGTGAACGAAGCTTATTGCTTTACCCGCTCTAAGCATTTCAGCGATCGGGTGGATGACATGTTATTTCCTGCCTTCTCTTCCTTCTTTTCTTTTCATCTCATTTAGTATCACAATTCCATCCTGCAAATGTAACATAAAAATCCTCAACCAGAATCATTAGCTATTTGTAAATTAAAGTAGATTTTGTGAGTATGAATGATTTCAGAAATACCCTATTAACCACATGTCAGACGTAAAATAAAACATTGATTCCCATGTCTTCTCAGTGGTCAATTTAAAGTGGCAAGGCAATTCTGTTACCTTGTATGTCCGAATTTATGCACAAACTTGGTCTCGTGAAGCTCCAGGCCCTTGAAATGTCGATCTAGCAAGATGGCGGCCATTGCTCAAAGCCACAAGACGCCACTTGAGAAGAATTTCGCATTTTAGCATTGGCCGCTATTGACCTCGTCAGGAATAACAGCTCCCACAGGTGGTGTCAGCCACAACGCACTCCAACGGCGGCGTTGGCTTAGGCGTTCGTGGGTGAGAATATTTCCTTAACGCTGAGATCATAGCGTGCAAGAGTTACTAGTGACTGGAACTTAGGAGAATGCTCCGCATTAAAATATAAGATTTGTCTCGTTTCTGCATCTTTCTTCTGCATATAATAGAATCATCACTGAAATTGTTTTATTTTTGTTTTAGTTTTGCATTTTTGCCCTTCGTAAGTTCAATTTAAACCGAAAATATTAGTCATCGGCTTCTATGCATCCTTTGCGATCGTGCTAACTGAGCATCGCAATAAATACGTAGCACGTAAAGTATTAACTAAATGTCGTAGAGATTGGAAACGGCATCTCGAGTACCGTGCTACGCACCTGTAGGTCACAGGTCACAGTATGCGCTTGGACAAAACTTTGGAAAGCGAGGAAACTAATCAAAAGGAAGTGAGGTCAAACAAAACACGATTACAAGCAAGGTTCAAATAGTCTTTTCTTCAGTGAAAAATTACTAGATGACATTAATGCCATCATCCCTAAACTTGCTCGATACTGCCTCCAAAATTTGCGGTAGTGACTCCACTTCACTGTGTGTGAGTGAAGTATCAATAGAGTTGCGCCTTGCTTCCGCGTCTGCCCAACCCGTAAATCCTGAACAATCAAAAACGAAACGGTGATTACAGAGATCATGAAAAAAATGCTTTGACGTTAAAAAGGGCTCATTGCGAAAAGGGTCCTTTTCCAGACAAGGTGAGAAAAGGATGCGCATCGTAGCAAAAAGGTTTTCGAGTTCTTAAAAAGGGTTTACCACACGTTTGTATAAGCTTTAAGGTTATTATTGCAATAAAGTTGATAATTCAATCAATGTTTTATGGAAAAGTTGCAAAATTTATAATTACGGGCTTATTCTTTGTTCGGTCATAAGAAAGGGAACAGGATTTAGCACCTCATCACCACCCACTCCGTGCCTACGAAAGTGGGGTGACGTACCTGAAGTGCTAAAAAATCCCTCGGTGAACGTCGGTGCGTAGCTGGTCCAGCGGCTGGTACCCCCCGCGCAGATGTTGCCGGGGCCAAAAACGTAGTCGTAGCCAACGTAGTAACCAGAAGTGCCGGAGGAGGTCATCGTAGTGCTGACAACACCAAATCCAGCACGTGCCCAATGCTCACATCCAAATTCCAACCGTACTCGGGCGAGGCTTCCAAATTAAGCTTTTACTCCATGGATAATAGACAGGTTCGAGGCTGCACATCTCGGTGGCGTATCAATGAAGATCCCACAAGGAAATATAAACTGACGTGAAGTCACAGTAGCACCATGGGAGTTGCGCTCATGGAGTCAAGTGTCAAACTGCTGAAGATTCTCAAAAAAAGGGGTGAAGTGAAGCAGCGTGGGCGATATTAGTTTCACCTCAAATGTACACGTTAAAACTGCATGACGCGTCACCCCAAATAAAGCACAGAGTAAGTAGTGATGAGGCTATGACCCGAAAAGTTTTAACTACTCAAAATTTTCGAAAAATTAATCTTAGTTTTTTGTTTAGCGCTACAGCTCAGTCAGTGCCGTACCACGCACCTGTAGGTCACAGGTCACAGTGCGCGCTACAGCTCAGTCATTGCCTTACCACGCACCTGCAGGTCACAGGTCACAGTGCGCGCTACAGCTCAGTCAGTGCCGTACCACGCACCTGCAGGTCACAGGTCAGGGCGTGGGCTACAGCTCAGTCAGTGCCGAACCACGCACCTGCAGGTCACAGGTCAGGGCGCGGGCTACAGCTCAGTCAGTGCCGTACCACGCACCTGCAGGTCACAGGTCAGGGCGTGGGCTACAGCTCAGTCAGTGCCGTACCACGCACCTGCAGGTCACAGGTCACAGTTTGCGCTACAGCTCAGTCGACTCTTGTCACGTCTGCTACACGCATATTTTCTCTAGTAACGTCCTCGTGTCAACCGTCTTCCCGGCTGCGACACGTGCTAGAATCTCCAACATATTTACTTCACTTGAAGTACACTATATATTCTGTTCTCTGTTTATGAGTTAAGCAATTAATAGTGATTGAGCAACCCGTATTAATGAGCATTTTGAAGTTTCTTAAGCATCATTATGGAACAAAAAATCCTGTCGCATTTTCCTCTAAGTTTTTAACCAAGAGCAATCCAATTGTTAGCCTAGAATCCTAATCTTTAGAAGTGAGTGCAAGTTAAAATTAGTAGAGCCATAATCTGAATGGTGGACATAAGAAAATTTTAAAATATGCAAATGATATTTTTTTTAAAATGAACGACAAAAGTTAAGTTGTAAAAAACTTATAAAATCCGCTGATCATCTGATTGTTCTTTCATCCATTTTTCTTTACCTTTAATTTTGAAGTCATTACATTATTGCGCAGACTTATTTCTAATTTTCATGAAATTTATTAGAGGCCATCGATAATTTTTTTACTGTTATAAATATAAATACCAGTACAAAGAATCTATTGTAAATTAGGCCAAATGAATATACAAGCTATTTCTCTGATCAAGTCCGGAATTTATTTATCACTGTCATGTGAGCGCGGGAAATGCCAGATAGATTTTAGGATAACTTTTCTTTGCAGGCAGAAATAATGTCTTTAAGTTAAATAAACTTATCAGACCCTACACACTGGAAGCTTTGTTTAAATTTTGCGAAAATAAATTGGCTGATGCTCCATTGCCCAACATTGATCGAATTTACAAGTTGTGTCAATACATCGCATCCGTAATGTACCTAATCAACTGACGTCATGTGGGAGCATTTAAAATTTAAAAAATTATGTTAAAATGATGTTCAGAAATTGGTGCTTCGTGAAATTCGTGCATAACTCATCAAAAATGTTGCTTCAGCTATTAGGTAGCAGCTGTTAATTTCAAATTTTCCCCGCATGACATAAAATTTGTGTTTTTCTTGTATGATCTCTAGGGCAGCTATGAAATTAACAACAGTATTAGATCTATTTATGTATGAATAAATTTCAAAATATAAATTTTGTTAATATTTTTGCTGCTAGAATGAATTTCATCCGAAATGGCATGAAATATCTCGGAAGTCATATTTTCCAAACCACCTAACGCATGTACATAGCCAGATCTGTCAACATGAAAAACTCCTTAGATATTAATGCAACCATGAGACTAGCATTGTTTCTAATAAAGCATTGCCCATTTAATAATTTCCCAGCACCTGCAAACTAAATTATATCAACAAGTGGATTAGATTCAGACACAGCATCACTGTGCATGGTTTTACTGCCATTTTATTTTATTTCATTTCAAATTTAAGGTTGGACGATCAGCCATTCAATCTCCTGGACTGAAATACTGAAGAAGAATAAGATCGTTCTTCTTCGTAAATAGTAAAGGTGAGTAATTTGCGCGGATGCAGAATGCGGAATCAAAAATTTTTGATACACGGAAAATTTTCCAGCATATCAACACAACTTCATCCGTTTGTTTATAAATTCATGTTCATTACTGAAGCACATGCCAAATAGGTTTTAATTAAGCATTGGGCTGATAAATAAGTCAGAGGTTATAACTACATATTGAGCTAAGGCCTTTGAAATATATATTTCAAATATTATATATTTTCTTGAATACTCAAGTTGATAAAATTCTTTGTCTTTCTTCTGCACATATCCGTTGGTTGCATAATGGATAGATTTAATCCGCGAAGTTCGTTGCACCTTTCATAATTTCATAATTGAAAATGTATAACAGAGATATACGACGCAAGGTTTATATAAGAATGTTTCAGTGCTACATAAGAATGCATAACAGAATATTTCAATGCTTTAACAATCGACGTTGCATTTATGTTGTCAACCTTGCAGGTAGAAACGGTATATCTTAGAAACAAAATTAAAACAGAACTTTGCAGTAAAAGGTCCTCAACTTATCCAGTTTTTTGCACTACTATGATTCTACTGAGTTTAAACTTCTATTCAGCGAACTAAATGCAATGTCAGTTCAATTGTCGTTGAGGGGAAATTACTATTTATTTATGGTTAACAAATCCCAAAATTATCATAGAGCCGTAATAACAAAATGCGTCAAATAAGTGTTAAGGAATCTACCGTATCCTTTCATTACGCTCTTCGTTGCCTTTCATTTCATAAGTCAAACCACGACGCAGAGTTTGCATCTGTAGCAAAAATGATGTAACAGGAGCAAGTTGATTAACATTGGATATAATATCCAGTTAGAGATTCTTGACATAAATTAACCCGAATATGATTGACCACATGAAAGTAAATGAGCCTGACTCACGAAATACAGCTGGCCAAATTAGTTGCACATTCGGAAGACAAATTCATCGAAGTTCTTTCTCGTATAATCTCTAATCTCCTGAGTGATCGTGGCTTATCATGTCGGCTTCCAATTGACATCGCTAGTTTTTATCGCACTTGGAGTGTCTCTTTATTATTATATTTGTTCTAGAAGTTATGTTACACTCATACTTACTCACACTGTGAATACCACTAGTGGTTTCTCTTGATAATTATTGTTCCTGAAGTTATGTTACACTCATGCTTACTCACACTGTGAATACCACTAGTGGTGTCTCTTGATAATTATTGTTCCTGAAGTTATGTTATACTCATGCTTACTCACACTGTGAATACATGGACGACATAGCGGTCAGCATGGAGCTCGATTGATCGTTTCTCATGCCAAACTTGTAGCTAGTGTTGCACTCTGGTTAATGAGTTCTGCGTGTCCTGGTAAGTATTACGTGTACTCAGAAATGTCCAGACCAAGCATCGGTTAAGCTTTGGATGTTTTTTTTTTTTTTTTTGCTTGTGGTAAGTTGTAATCCTTGTAACATTCTTAAATTTATGTAACGCACTCATACTGACTAAGCAATTAAAAATTTATAGTTGATTCATAAGGTTGTGTTTGTGGTAAAGAAAATTAAGTGATTTCGAATGATTGGCTCGCTGAAATACTTATATCGAGAAAATATTTTCAACTACGCTTAATATAAGACCCGTTAATCAAACACAGTAATACATGGATATTATTTCGCGTAAACTTTATTTCTTCGCGTATAGTGAGAGCATTATAAGCCTGCCTTCCTCATAGGACCACGCGATGTGGTCATGGTAATCAGCCTCCTCATAACCAGGCCTATGCTGCCCTCTAAATTCGTTATAAAATAGAGGGAATCAATTGAGTTGCATCAGCAGCTGCAGTTGATGGTCCGTTCATGAGACAAAAGTGCGGCCGCGTGGGCGGGAAAAAAGAAAAAAATTACTGGAGGCCTTTCATTTGAATGGGAAATATGTATGGAAGTCCCAAGCAATTCATACAGTTACATTAACTTCTAATTTTAAACCTCGTTTGCTCCTTCGCGATTTAGAAATAATGAAACAATTTGGAGGAAGTGTTTTTATGTCGGGCGTGTGTATTCGATAAAATCTCTTCTTTATTTTAATTTTTTGCCGATAAACGAAGTATGCTTTGTTGTCATAGTCTATTATATTTTAATCTATTTATTTTATTTTATTCTACTATATTCTATTATATTCCATTCTATCCTATTGAATTAATTAATAAATAATAAATAAAGGCTCTTTACCAATTAATGAAAAACTTTATTTTTTAACTGAATTCAATTATGCCAAGCTGACGGACTTCGAGCACTATATTTAGTGGAAATAATGCCACAGTGTTTTTAATTACGGCATGACTGCGGTTGATGCAGGGTGGCCCAGTAGTTAAAGTTCAGAGTACCAGGATTGGCGCAGAGAGGCGCGGGTTCGATCCCAGCTCTGTGCGCCAGTTTCTGGTCAGAATCGGCGAGGAGGCCGGGCGGTTAAGCACAGCAAAAATTGTAGCAGTGAATTGCGGGTTCGAGACCGCAACAAGCTGTGGATGTTCTGCGATGTTAAGAATCGGCGGCAGGCCTATGGACTAATAAACGCTGAAACCGCTATTGGTATTATTATTTATTATTATGACTCATTCAAACGAATAGCATTAGAAATAACAAATCAAAAGTCAATTGTAAAAGCAATGAGAAACAAACATTAACTAATCAAGTCGTTTTCCTTTCAGGCCAGACACAATAAACTTACGACACCTAACCTCACCTACAACAACACCAGGGATAAGTCCTATCGTTATCTAGTCTAAGCTTTTAATAACTGTAGCACTAAAAAATATACGGAATGAGTTTAACATTTAAATGCTGGACATCTATAGTATATGTGAAATCGAATGTCTTAAGTTATTTCTTTGTTCCATTATTTGCTGTTGAGTTGTTATCAGTACAGACTGGAATTGCATAATCACCTGTTGAAGTAACATTATACATCCATTTTTCAACACTACTCATCCTATCCTATCTTAATTCTATGTCTCTAGTTGAAACCAAAGACAATAATTAATATTACGATTTTGATTCAATTAAACAAACTTTAAGATAACTAAAAGCCTCTAAATTTACTGTTTTAATGTAGTTACATTCGTTCATGATCATTATTAAAGCATTAACTATTCTGTTTTCTAATTACTCAAACCTAAATTTTAGTTCACGGAAATAAAAAACCGTAAGCATTATTGTATCTTACGTATAATTTTTAAAAATCGTGATTTTTGATTCAACACTTTTGTGTCCACATAATAAAGAAGTGATTAGTTGTATGACCTGAAATTTAACTAATTATCCTGACTGGTGGCCTTGGCTCAGGACTTTGTTCATAAAGGCAACATCAATCACAACACGAAACTGACAATTGGAGCCAGCATGACTGCCATTTCGCTACTGCAGTCTTTTGTGCAGCACGTGGGCTTGGGCTGCTAATGGGCCTGAGTGATTGGACTTTAGATCACCGCCATTAGAAGTCCTGAGCCGTATGTCGAGAAAGACTACTAAAAATAATTATTGGTGTAGAATATTTTGCAGACCGGTCAGCTTAAAGGAAGTGTTGCGACTTACTTCGTAATTAGGCATCCGAACCCAACAGAATTTTAGGAAAGCTTTATATTACATATAGACACCACATTTGTGTTGGAAAATCGACAGAAATTTTCATCTACAATGATGTTTGGGAACTTTTTCCGATGTTCAACTTCAGACATCAATCTAAGTTGTTAAAACTTGTAAATGTGAATTTTCCTTAGAGTTTTAACATCTTGAAAATTGTGATTATAACATTTTTTGGAGTATCAGCAGTTTCCTGTAAGGCCTCGATTTTTGAATAGTAGTGAAATTTTAACGTATATGTTAATTGATTATTTATTTAACTTATTTATTCAATTTTTGAATTTTATTTTACAAATTTTCATCTGATATTGAAGTTAGTATTAGTCATCTGAGTGATTTGATATTGACTTCAGTATTTATTAAAACAATTATTTTCTAAGGTAATTAATACTTTCTTTTCACGGACCTTTTAGAATTCGATGAACATGAATCTGACGCTGATTTCGATAATTATTTAATCCTACTTCCAAGTTCCCTTAGACACATGGCTGACATATATGTATATGGTCCCTCATAAGCATTAGCTGCATGCAACACGCCAGCCAGACATTATAACGATCATCGACCATTGCCTAGACTATCAAGGACGATTATGATCATCGGTGATCCCTGGCGTGATCACTTAGGCTGATCATTGTTAATGATTACCTAAGGTACGGTGCCTCAACGCTCATCATCGATTCCATTCGCAGTAACACAACTCTTTTATACTATAATACATTTAGTTTCCATCGAAAGAAATGATACTTATCATGACCTTATAACATTATTTTATGGAATAAGCCGGTCTGCATTGCAAGGGAGTGCAATATCAATGAATTTTATTAAATGATCCATACAGTCAATGTAATTTTATTAATGTTATGAGCCAAAAAGCAGCCAAGCTATAACGTTGATCAAAATGGACTTGCACAGGCTCACCAAGATAACGAGATAATATTTTTAAATTCGTGAGTTGGAAGGTGGAATAACGTGTCCATGTTAGCTACAAACCAAACTATTCAATAGTTCGATTTTTGATAAATCAATTAAAATTATAGTTTAATGTAATTTTCCTTTGGGGAAACATGACCGCAGGCTATTAAGTTGTTGCCCATGATATCAAATTATAATTTGTGCTGTCCGTCGTTTCATCATATTAGATGATAAATATTAATGGAATGTAATTATTGACATAAACTTCAATTTTACAGCTTTAATGTGTGAAAGATTAATATCAGATGACACAACGTAAATTGATAGTGCGGCGTTGAAAGAAATTTTGCTTGTGCAATATTTTGAAAATTCTCGTTCATGGCAAAAAAGTTACGAACTGGTTTACACTATTTTTTGTTTTTAATTCCGGACATCTATCGTCACACAAGGGGAAAAATAGCACTATGGAACGTATAACTAATTTGTGTCATGACACCGAAGAACATGCACAAAGTTTGTTGCGTGGACGCAGTGCGTTATTGGTGTGCCTGAAACTATATATAGTGTGCCACAGTGACGCATGGGTTGCTCTTGGCACTATTGCTGCCTCTGAGACTAGTGTGCCACAGTGACGCCGTGGTTGCTCTTGGCACTATTAGTGTGCCTGAAACTATATATAGTGTGCCACAGTGACGCATGGGCTGCTCTTGGCACTATTGGTGTGCCTGAGACTCGTGTGCCACAAGGAGGCGCAGACTGCTTAAGCTGAGTGCCTCGCAGTGCAGCAAATCCTGAGGTCGGGCTCGTCTCGTCATCGATTTCCACCGCCCCTGCACTTTGGGCCCACATGAAGAACCTTTTACTCGTGATTTTGCAGGCAGGCATGAAGATCTCATACGTGAAATAAGTATCAAGTTTAAAAACAGAAATTATCTAAATTTTTAAGATTCACTCGATACAAGAACTTTTTATCGGCAATTCCAGAACATTCCCTTACGGTGGAAAACTGAAAGGTTGTCGAGCTCATATTTATTTACCAAGTTCAGTGATATACTGATAAAGTGAGTAATGCCTGATTACAATATTCATAATTACATATATAAAATGTCTAATTTTTCAACTGAAAATCTCGAAAATTTTAGCAAAAGGCGTTAATTAAGCACACATAATATCACAATTTTACGGCTGGCGAAGTAAGGCCTATTTGTGCCCATGAGTGAGTAACAGCAGCATGACGATTATCACCATCGATCCTTGGCGAAAATCTAGGCTATGAACTGCAAATTACTGCTTGTCCGGTCCTGTGACCTCACTATTTAGAGTGACTCCGTCTTCACCAGCGCTCATATGTACTTCAGATTCACTTGTTGCTTCTTAAATCACCGCCAAAAAGTTGTCTCTGCAGATCAAAAGTGCACAACATTCGATTAGGCTGGAACATTAAGAAGACATTTAATGGTTCTTGGAAAATCAAAATATTATAAACAAATGACTAAATAAAAACTTAGTGGTTCATTAGTTTTCGAGAAATTCAATAATTAAATTCAAAATAGTTGAAAAAATAGTTTCAATTTCCTGTTCGAATGCGCTATTGCAATAAATTAAACCAAGATAGTGTCTAAGGACTTTTGAATTTTAAAATGCTGGTTGCAGCTGCCATTTAGCCAGGTTAACCCTGACCTACTGAGCTTATCAGGAGCTTGTGCTAAATCCTGCACGTACTCGAGTGTCTCTGAGAAAGTAATTACTAAAAGTTCAAAGTTTATCCTTTGCATAATGAGTTTTGTTTGAAAATACGTCGAATTAGACAAACCATGTTCAACGATCGCATTACAAAACCTGTGTTGCTGCATGATGAAAACCTTTTTCCCTCTTTTAAAGCAAATAATATCTATGTAACATGACACATTTCCGTTAATATTCCAACGACAGTTAAGCAGGTTTTTTGAAGGGAAATTAGATTACGACTGTACATGTACAGTGCACAAACACCCTCAACAAAGCTCGGTCACGTCGCTCATGTTGCTAAGAATAGCGAGCGAAAGCTTGAACCTGACGCCGTCTTATCGCTCATGCAACCGAAACTGGCTCTGTAGTTACTATAGTCTTGTTTATATATTCATATTTCTGCAGGCTCTGATTTTAGACGTCATATATCACTTCGCGAGACGTCATAGTGCATCTTAATAATGAAATTAGGATGAGGGTATGATAGAAAGATGAGCCAAAATAGTGAATACATGCTTTTGAAATCACGATTCAAGTCAGTTTTTTACTATTCATTTTCTTTGATAATAAGTTGCTAGTTCGGAAATTTATGCAGACACTCTTTCTAATTCGCTTACTAAACCTTATTTTCACCGTTACTACTATTTCACAATTTTCCTCAAAGTGTATTGTTAGCACATTCTATTGTTAGCATGAGTCGCATCAAGTTTTGTCAATGCCATGTGGCTCGAAATAACTATTTATAGACCTACATACTTTTAGATCTCAAGCAAAATAATTATTACTAAAATAATACACATTTACAGACGGAACATTAAAATATTTTCAAAAACACAGGTCATACGTCATTTATACTTAGTTGATGTAAAAAACTCTTCATCAATATTATTAACTGAAACCATTATGGGCAGAAACTTGAGTCATTACACCTAACTCCTTTAAACAATTAGTGACGGAAACATCAAATGATGTAAGAATTCTTTAAGTTAGCGAGAATTAGATCAGTAGGTCGCAATGACCCCACATTACTTTTAGATATGCAGTAGCAATAGAGGAAATATAAACTTACTTTCATTCATGAGAAAGTTACTTTCAGTTATGAATTATTGCAGCATACACTCGGCGTATAAGTCAGAGGAACAAGGACCACGCATTTCATCCTAGCCGCATCCTGCGCGGCTCAGTAGGATGGATTGCTTATGGTCAGGTGGAGGCTAGATTTATGCATCACAAACTACCGTATCATTTCTCTACCTAATAAACATAGAAAATTTTTCTTGCACTTTCATAAGAATTCGGCCACTTTTTAAGTAATAGATAACAAATTTGTGATATCGATAAGAGAATTTCATCCGTAGTTTGATAACTTTTTTATCTTTAGTTGATGGCAAAATTTTCACTGACTTCGAAAACATTTTTCTTATATAAGAAATGTATTGTTTGCATATCCTACTTCGAACCACATAAAGTTGTAGTATATTACTTTTTTATTTATGTTGAAAAATTTTACCTAAATTTTTAAACTTTGTTAATTTTACCTAACTTGCCTCCGTCTGGCAGTTTTTGAACCAACATTTCTGGCCAGATCGAGTTTCTCGAGCATGTAGCATTCCAAGCTACCTGTTCGTATTTCACTTGATGAGAAAATCCAGGAAATTTTCAGCCCCTGCTATCACGAAGAAAAATTTATAAATTCAGATAATGTCAAAGGAAAATTATATTGCTCACTAGCGATCGTAAAAGTTGAAAAACTCCTTAACCAAAGTTCAACGATCATTGCGAATTGGTCTGCTCCGTCTAGCGTATTTGAATTACAACTAGGCACGCACAGCTGCTCATCATAGGTCATCAAAAGCTTCCTACAATCACGGACATCGATTACAGCTCTTCCTGGAGCACCCTTAATTTGCCGTAACGTGACTCACACGTGCAAAACTGCCTCAATTCAAGCCATGCAGGCTGCTAGCGCCATTAGATCCTTTTGTCAAGTGATCAAAATTAATATTACTGCAAGGTATCCTGCACACGAATTATCTGATATTTTATCGAGATTTTAGTGTCTACTAGGTCAATTAAATGAAAAGAAATCACTAGTCAAGGCCAGCGCATATATGTTTGTAATACCAAATGAAGGTTCTGGCGTCGATGCGTCAACGTATTTTAAAAGTCGAGTTTCTACTCTGTCATTGACTCCATTACATCTTGCGTAACATTGTCCTAATACGTGTAAATTATACTATGATTAGTAACAATTAATGAATATAACTAATAATAGTTGGTGCTCGAGGTTTAAAATACGATGGCGCATAACTGTCGCGACCTTAGCCTCAATCCGCGTGTAATTGAAATAATTTGTTTGAAACGGTAAGCTCATGTAGTATAAGGGATGTGAACACGGAGCCGACTGCTCATGCAAGGACATTGATTTTGCTGGACATTAGTCTTCACAGTGGTCTGTCCGTGACTCTGGTCCTGTCGAAATTACGAGCAGCTGAGAATGTAGTAGATTAATTTCGAAAATTAAATGTTAGCATTGTCCTTGCAACTGTGGTCATCGTTTGAAATTGTTTATCGCGCATCGATTGAAATTTTTGAGCCATCGGCCATGCATTAGATTTAAAAATGACCGGATGTTTTAAAATAGGACGGGATACAGCCAAAAACTATAACTTATAAATGAAAAAGTTTATCTACTTGACTTTACGGTGTCTTCTACTTTGCGATCACCGAACTTCTTATCACTGTAACAGTAAATATGAATGCCGGTACCTGTTCAACAGACTGTTCAACTGACATGCTCCAGACAACACGACCCGCAGTCATGGCTAACAGACGTAATTAACGACGGAGCATTTAATGTCTCCATATATCACAAGTAAATCACGAAGGTTTATTTATTTGCTAGGGTGGATTTTGAAGTTATCGCGTGAGTGTCTAATGTATAGAATGAATTACAATAAGGAACAAATAAGTAATTACGTTCAAGGAATATTATGACATTAAGTGACGGCAAGACCTTCACATAAAAGGAATAGCTCTGCATTTTCTGTGTAATTAAAGTGACTTATTTGAGTATCCTTCATTTTACGAATGCTGAGGATCATAACCTCGATGGAAAAAACTGTTGCTATGTCCTCAGCTAAAATAGCCTGTGAATGAAATTATTTATGAATAAAATTAAATCAAATACAGAAGTATTCATAGAATTACAGTTATTTCGTTTGTACTTGCACCTTATGTATCATATATAACCGGTTAATCAGACGTTGTTCGATATAGATGATCTTGATGTTTGATATTCCCCCGTACAATATAAAAAATAACATTGAATTGTTAAATTAATGCTACACTTCTCCCTTTTTGAAATGCTTTAGGGCTTTTATGCTAATAAAAATAAAACTTCAGACCTCGATAATATTCTAAAACATTGTAGATACGCATTCAAATAGACCACGTATATTTAGGGTTAGAGGCTTCGAAGAAGCACAATTTCCCACAAAATATATATTTTTTCATATTGTAGGCTGCAAGCTGCTGCATGTACAAGTCCTACGCTGAGTTCGAATTCGGCAGCTCGGCCGCATCGTCGCCTGCTCTGCAATCCGCTATCGAAACTCCACAGGTCACATATACGCCAGCCAAAATTGCGACCTCGGCTTCACCATCAAACCGGCAGAGTTCACCTGTCGAGGACTCGTCGGAACATCATCTGCAGCAACAGAACTCATCTGCCCGAAGCTCTGCTGAAGTTAATTATAACTCACAAATCAATCCAAGTCCGAAAAAGGGATCAAACTCACAAGCCTCGTCACGACCGTCTTCAGCTCTTCATTATCCAGCACAACGATCACCCGTTCGTCCTCTGTATCTCTCATCCGACCAAAGCGAACGCAATTCTATTCCAGGACCAGGCGAGCCAAGATCTCTCTCGCCTGTGCCTCGACACCAAGATACGCGTGGATCATCTATACAATCTACGCAATCTCCTGGGAACACGTCGGCACACTCACGCAATTCGTCTGTAGCGCCCCGACTGCATTCCCCTGCAGGCGCTTCACATCGCACGGTCGTCATAGGCTCGACAGCGGATTTCGTTCAAGTTAAAGGATCAAGAAGGAAATCCGACAGAGTAAGAAATATATAAAAATTGGGAACAGAACGTCTGTATTTTCTAACATTTATTATTCAATTGTTTCTGAAATACAAAAATGTTTCATTTCAAATTTATGATTCCGAAAAGATGTCTGCCAACTAGTGGAAGTTTTTGCTTTAAATCAAATCATATATAACTGTAAAATTTGTAGAGTTCAATACTGCAATATTAAAATACAATAAAATAGTGAAACAGTTGAAGTTTTATTGCATAGGATATTTTCCTGCTTGCCAGATGAAGGCTGAGGAGCGGCCGAGGTTGTTCGGCAAGGCGTCGGAGGACTCTGACGAGGACGAGCCCGACACCCTCAAGGAGCTCACCGAGGACTTCCTGAGCAACAAGTTCAGCGGCCACGCCCTGCCAAGGTCCGCTGCGCTAGAAATAACGGTGCCTCATGAAATAACGTGCCTAGAAATAACGGTGCCATGAATCCTCGTGCAGATTGTTTGATATTATGTTAAATTAAATAGATGTTTCATGTATCATTTTTGACTTTAACTTATTAATACCCATAATTGTGGAGCAACTGATTAATTGACTACTAATCAAAATTTTTTTATTACGATCTATATTTTGCTACTTTGGGCTGCAGTCAAGTAAGTCTCAAAAGTAAGTCAAACAGTCGGCTGCAGTCAAGCAAGTCAAAACTCTCTCAACAATTTTTCCTAAACAAGCCCCTCTAAACTCGGTCAAAACAGTTTCAACGGTTAAAGAAAATATTAAACGCATCAGAAATTTCCTGCCATGTCGGTGCGCGTTCAGGTCGACCAGTGGCCGCACTCACATACGGCGGCTGGTGTGGGCGGCGATATCCGTGCTGCTGTTCCTGCTGCTGGTGCTGCAGATCCTCAACCTGACGCAGGAGTACCTGCAGTACAAGAAGCAGGTTACCATCGAGGTGAGATCAAATAACTTTTAATGACTCCAATTGTTAGGTTGTTTTTAAGGTAACTAAGTTCAGCAGTGGGTCTAACGAGAATAACTCCTTAAACAAACTCTACACACGTAGCAGGAGAGACTTTCGGAGACCGCTATGATCAAGCTGATGTATAATTTTTCAATGATTTCAAATTAATTATTTCAGTTGTAGACACAAGTCATGCAGGCACGTTACTTTCGAATGATCCAAGTATGGAACGAGAATGTTTTTCAAGTATCGTCTATATGGATTTGCTTTTATTATCGTAAAAATGAATGAATGAATGACGGCAAAATGTTCATAAGCCTTATTAAAAATTATTTTTCTGGATCAGTTGCTGGAAGAGGACGAAGTCTTATTCCCAGCAGTGACAGTCTGCAATTTCAACGTCGTCAAACTTAGCGCTTTGAGAAATAGTAAATTTGCCTCCCTCATGGAGCTCGAGCGCGACTCAGAAGGCGGTAAGTTCAGCCAGATTTGTTTTTCTAATTTACAATATTCATAGAAATACCTTGGAGACAATTAAAATCTTCATAAAGTTTTCACCAGAGTTTCCTAATTTGATTCTCCTTTTAGTTCGTTTTAAATTCATAATATTGATAACTAACTTTTAGATACACATTTGTTGAATTTGTATTATTCAAACAAGCGATACTATTATTTACTCGCTCGATGGCTTATATTTGTCACTAACGTTATTAGTATGGAATAGTTACGATATTAGTAACAACATATGTTAATATAAGAACACTGAGCGAAAAATGATGCAGATTACGAAGTGATTTAGTATTATTTTATAGATTTTAATATACAATTATAATGATACAGTAATATTTTGCCAGGGAGCTGCGAGGGGTACGCCCAAAAAGCGCCCTGGATAGTGGATAAAGACTTCAAGCCCTTCTCTGCTCAAGACTATTGGTAATTAACATATTGAACTGAATGTTAAATATCCGACAACATAATGAGAAATGACCTAGCCATTACAATTAATCCGAATTACTTTGAAAGCCACGATGGAAACTCACCTCGTGGAACAAGGCGATTTTAACAGCAAAATTTGTCTTTCCACGATGGAAAGATCCGACTAAAATTAACCAACATTTGTGTTTTATGCTCAGTTTATCATGCTAAACGAAAATGTCCAGTAAAATAATAAGAACTACATACATTAAGGTTGTCTGCCTAGAAGCAATAATAGTAACAAAGAAAACAACGGTCGTCGTAATATCGTTATAGTGACGCATGAATAATGAAATCTCCCATTGAATTAAATTCCGGAAAAATTAAATGAAAATGAAACCGGAGTAATTTTTGCAGGAAGATAAACTCCTTGGACTCCAGAAGGAGCCAAAAATTTGTTGAGCCTGAGCCTACAACCACAGGAGAGCCGACAACCACAACCATCCCTACAACCACCACAACTCCAACCACAACAACCACCACCACAACTACAACCACCACCACCACAACTACGACTCGGCCGACTACAACCATTTTGTTGAGCCTGAACCTACAACCACAGGAGAGCCGACAACCACAACCATCCCTACAACCACCACAACTCCAACCACAACAACCACCACCACAACCACAACTACAACCACCACCACAACTACAACTCGGCCGACTACAACCACGCGTAAGTAAATTTTCATTCACACTCCGTGAATAAATATTCGTGAATATTTATATAATATAAATATCACACTCCGTGTTTATATTCACAAAAATTCGTGAATATAAACAATCCAAACTTCCGACAAAAACATCATGCATTTTGTATGATAATCCTAAGAATAATACATGAGTAAACAAAAGTTAAAATACATAGAACGTATCAACAAATTTGAGAGCATTACTTCTTAGTGTTTCATTATTATATTAGGCATCCCGTATACTACACAAATGGTCTAGACCAAAGTTAACTTCCATTCAGAGTCGTTTTGTAAGTCTTTCTAAGACATTTACGTGTTCACTCTATATCGGAGTAAAAGTACGTTGCTTCTTCGAAAATCGTCAGCGAATTCGGATTTCATTTTCCAGTGACACTTATGGACAAAAACGGTGAGGTGTCGGGTGGTTGAAATAGAAAGATTGGAACAGTTAGTAGTGGGTTTGAAACCCAGCAATTACTATATATTATGCGATGTATAGAATCAGCAACAGGCCAGATTTGGCCTATTTAACGTTGATACCATTATTACAAAATGATTAGTAGTCAAATAACTTCAAAGTTGACAATATTATTGCAATTATTAATCTAATAAGAACCATTGATCCACGACAGAACCAACGTCATGCCCCACCGTGGCTGAGAGCCAGAACTGCGTGTTCCCGTACTACTATTTCGGCGTAAGCTACAGCGCGTGTGTGGCCCTCTCTGACGGACGATCTTGGTGCCCTACTCAGGTTTGGTTCATAGTTAATACTACTGATGTGATAGTCAACTTATGTTATTCCGAATTACATTAATAAAAATTCAAATCTATCTGACATCTACAGAAGAGCGCGATCGGTGAACCACATGCGTGAGGCTCGACCTAGTGTTCTATTCAGGACAAATTATTCTAATCAATTTATAAATGGGATTGATCTAAAATTTATAATATTTATTATAAATAATTGTGTTTTATCAATGCTCATCTCTTGTGCTACTTATTTAAATTGTGCTACATATTCTCTGAGAGACTCTAATAGGATCGATCTAATTCAGAGTCTATCAGAAATGATAGAACAGAACTACTATTCAAATACATGGCAAAACAACATTTAAATTCTATAGACGTAGAATGTTGACAAAGCTACGCAGTGAAGATCAAAAGGCGCCTGCTGTGAAGTTTAATCACATATTGTAATAAAAGTGATTGTTAAAGACGTAAATTATTCTAGGTTTGTATACCCTGATATAGATGTAATATGTAATAATACTGGTGATAATAGTGTGGTATAAAGTGAAGTGTACAGGTGGACGAGGAGGGCCAGTACACCGGCGTGTGGGCGTACTGCGCTGACGGCTGTCCTGGTGAGGCTTGACATCACTCAGAGATATATGTGAGGTTTTTTGTACAGAAAGGGCAACATGGGACAGCACGCCCCCCACTTTTTTTAAACTAAATTTTTGATGAAGTTTTAATTGATACGAGGTGGTTCTTTGTTTTGTTTAAAGGTACAACTAATGAGGAATGTATGATGTGAATTAGATGCCTATAGAGTTATTCAATTTTTAATGAAACACTATTTGTAATGGGCCCATTGCCCCACCCCTGGGGCAAAAATGCTATTTGTCCTATGGTTCTTATTGTATAATTGGCTAATTAGAAAAATTTTATGCGCGCATTCAACGCATTCATATTTTTTTACGACAACTTTTGCTTACAAGTTTCCCCAACTTTTCTTCTAATATAATATATAAATATTATAATTTCCCGCCCAATGCAGTCATACAGGACTCATCCATCCGTGAGTACCCCAACAGTAAACCAAAAAATGCTAATATAGAGCACCACTATTAATGAGTAAATACTCTTTTTGAGAATTTTAAGCACTTTTATAATACTTGTATAAATATTTGATGACTAAGTTGGTGATTGATCCGATAAATAAATTATTTTATTAATTCTATTTCAATTTTGTAAAAAATTGTGTATATGATTATTCCAGATAAGATTTAGTAGTTTACGATGAAAATGAATATACGGTAAAAGTAACTTTGCATCTGTTATTCTACTAATAAATAATTACTACTCCAGTCTATATCATAAAACTTTATGCTGCTATGCGAAATTATATATTTTTAGCGTATAATTTTATTGAAATGTCTGCAAAATTATTTATCAGAGAGGTAAATAAATACGCCGCGGTGAAATGAAACTTTCTTCACATCAATAAATTTTTGCGCTGAAGAGGAACAATTTTTGATATATACTGTATTACGTGGTAATAATATTACATTGTGTTAATAACATTCAGTGCTCCCGTAAATGAAGTTTTTTCTTCACCCAGTTCGACGCAGAAAGCGAGCAGTTGAAAGCAACCCAACAGGTAACATTTATATTTGTCTTAAAATAAGAAATACTGAAATGAATTGCATGCCGGTCTTGTGTTGAATTTCAAATTCAATTGGAGTAACAATTATGAAAAAAAACTAAATTAAAAGAAATATCACACTTAAATAATTTCATAATTTTATTTGATCTTTAATTTGCAGGGAATGTGGAAGAATTCCCCGAACCTGAGTTCTATTCCACTGAAGGTAAGCGAAAATTCTTATTGAAAATGTTAAATAGTCACAGCCTTTAGACAAATTACAGACATAATGTTGTACTCAGTAACTTTTGGAACCTTCAGAGCTTATATATTCGGATTGCATTTGGCGTTTCTTTGATGATCTAAACAACTTGTAAAAGAAAGTATCTATTACTTGAAAATTAATTCCGAAAATTTTAACGTAGTGATCACTTTCTTTTAACAATTAATCTGGCGAATCCTCATTATGGAAATACATAGAAATTATCTGGACAAAAATCCATAATGACGTAAACAAATTTGCGTTATTATTAATCGCAGACATTTTCAAACTTATTCCATAATGTGACTCGTGATCATTTCAGCTCCTGGAGTCTTCAACGAAAGCCTCATCAACGACACATTACTCGATGAATCTTGTGAGTACAAAGAATGGGTTTTGAGCGATAATGAACCTCTACATGAATTCATCATTGCATGCGTATTTCTGACATTTCTGATCAAATCTTAAAATGCCCTCGCCACCAACAATATTGACAATGACAATGACGTGCCCTCAGTTCGTGAGTACGAGGGTTACGTCCCTCATTACGACGCTCGCACCCGCAGCGTGAACTGGTGCCACACAGAGCGCCCTACCGACTGCCTCCAAACTAACGGTAAACATTGTAATTATAAGCAATATTTATAGGCAATAATTAGTCATGGAGTGATATATTAAAAGAACTCACTATGAAGTATGATAACCTACAAATGGGGTTGAACAGACCCTAATGTGAGATCTAAATAACTTATCCAACGACGCAATTGTCGAATTGCAATCATTCACTCATTACTTACATGAATTAGTTGTAAAATTTACTATTTACCCGAAAAATATTTTTATTTTAACTTTAAAAATGTTCTATACACCTTTCACTATATATCTTCTTTAACGGAGCAGTCTTTAATTTGATTGGAATGGAATGATTGCAAAATAACTGCAGGAATGATTGATTGAATGATTGCAGGGATGGAAGACGTTGACCCGTACAACTTCAGTGCGCTGCTGCAGGCGAGCAAGAAGCCTGACCTGAGCGACCTGAAGGAGGCCTTCACTCCCTCGGCTGAAGAAATTCACGACTTAGGCGTTAAACCTCAAGAGTTTATCACTGCTTGCACCTTCGACCAGACCAGCTGCTCCTTCAAGTCAGATATTAATAAATATTATAAAATAACTGCGCACAACATTATGTTCGTAATTTATCTAAAGGCTGTGCCTACATAACATTTTCAATCAGGATGACCAATGGTCATTCGACCATTGGGCTCAATGGGCAATAATAATTTCCAATTGGAATCGACCATGGTCAATGGACGAATGAATGATATTATTGCCCAATGGTCATATGTATTATTAATGGTCAAAAGACTGTGCCATTCCTACATATCTACCATAATCTCATTTAATTCATGTATTTATGAGCCACACATCCGCAAATGAGTACTTTTCGTTACTTAATTGTAGTAAGATTAATAATAGTTGATGAAATTAATACGATTAATAGTTGATAAAATCATTGTTTCAGTGGAATTATACCCGAATTTTCAGCTTCATATCAATTTTGTGTCGTATCCGTGTCAGGGATTTCTACGTATGGCAAAGCGACTCATACGGCAACTGCTTCACGTTCAACTCGCCTAACCTCTACTTGAAGCGCGACGATGGAGGCTTCGTCAAGGACAACATAAGGAAGACCAGGAAGGCAGGATACCAGGTGAGACCTGATGGGCTTGTTTTTACTCCAATGAAAACGAATAAATAGTCAAGTCCAAGTTAAGTGTACTTCCTAGAAGCTTGGTCCTCACTAGCTCTTACATGAGCCAAATATTTATGCTGGAAATAGATATGTATTTCGTGCCCATACACCAAAACATATTTTCTCTACAATCGATACCCCAATAATTCAGTTTTGTTTTCAAATACCCTAATGAATCCTGTGCATTCAGAAATAAAGGCAAATTTTTCTGTACATCTGATACACTGGAAGGCTATTGATGGTCTTAAAGTACTCTATTGAATTATTCATTGTGCCTCAGAACGGCCTCCGCCTCACCCTGAACCTGGACGTAACTAACTACGTGTCGCTGCTGTCGTCCGACCTCGGCGTGCGGGCCGTGGTCCATCACCCGCGGGTCACCCCCATCCCTGAGGAGGAGGGCTTCTCGGTCTCCCCGGCCTTCCTTACCTCCATCGGCATTAGGAGGGTTAGTTCATTATTTTTTTAACTAATGAATAAATATATTTGCTTTTATTAGCGCATTTTCTCATTTATGGAAAAAATGCACTATTGTGCTCGCCATGTCCGTCTGTCTGTGTCTGTCCGTCCGTCTGTCCGTGACCTCAAGGTTTCGTCGACGAGAAAATGCGCTCTCTGTCACTCACTGCAGTGAGTACTGAGTTATATTTTTTATAATTCCAGTGACTAGTGATAGTGAATCTAAAATTTATTTTTGTGTGGCATACACTATAACCTGGAATTTAAACCAAGGCAAGATTCTTAAAAATAATAGTCTAATACGCTGCGTTTGTGCGAGAAAAAATTCTCTTTACTCTGATGACAGCTTCTCATTCAAAGTGAGAGGATATTTTTTCATGCAATTCACTTAAGTTTTTATCGCATCTACACACAAGAGATTTTTGAAATTGTTGCTACTATTCTTCAACCTGTACGTTCTTGGCCAATAATCTCCGTATGTTTTACCGGCCAGAAAGTGATCCACCGCATTGGCCCCCCTCACGGGGAATGTCACCCTCGGGAATGGGGGACAAACCCCCGCGAGTACAGTCAGACGGTGGGTATATCATCTTAATTTCCATATTTTTGTTAAATCTTGGTAGCATTTCTACAATTTTATTTTGCTATTTTTATTATCTTGGCTATAAAAGAATATATTTCAGGTTTAATTGCTGCATATTGAGATTTTAGTGATTTTATGTTTACTTTAATGGCGAAAAAAAAATAATTCAAAAATATGCTGATAAAATCTAAATAAAAATTTAATTTTTGCTGTGTGTATGTGAGCAGTCGTGCCGTATGCTGTGCACTGAACGCCTCATCCAGAAGAACTGCCACTGCACCAACGCCATCAACGACCTCCTGCTGGCGCTGCGCACACCCCTACCACGCTGCAACCCCACCAACCTCACCCAGGGTAACCTAAAGAAGGCAGGGTAACCTCGGTATCACGCAGGGGTAACCTTGGTATGACGCAGAGGTAACCTCGGTATCACGCAGGGGTAAACTCGGTATCACGCAGGGGTAACCTTGGTATGACGCAGAGCTAACCTCGGTATGACGCAGGGGTAACATCCGTATGATGGTGGGTAAACTCGGTAACCTCGCTTATGTAGGTAACCTCGGTAACCTCCCATACGATGCCATTCGCAGCCTCGATTATACCATTTTATGACATCTTCAATCATCATTTCGTAAATTATTTATTATGTTAATTTCTTAAGTTATTTCAGAAGATGATTCTGATCCAATTACAGACTGCTATTGTATTCCATAAATTTGGGGCAAAATAATATCGAAGAAATTCAGATTTTTTAATGCATATACATCAGCTAAGCAGAAAAATAAGATTTTCACTTACTGCAGTTGATTTTTAATAATTTGTTTCATTCTCAAACAGTCTTAACTCCTAGTTCTTTGTGCAGATTTATGTCGCCAGGTGCAGATCAAAAGAACCACGGAGAAAGATATTTGTCACTGTCCTCCCAACTGCGAGTGAGTCTGTTGGTTTTCATAGCGCTAATTTATTTATTTATTTCATGAAAATCGTAGGCAAGAGTCAGCTGATCGCCTATCATAAGAATTTCAAATTTGATAATACTGTAGCTCTTCACCTTTTCTTCATCAAAACGACAAGTAAATTTGTATTAAATTTCAATATGACTTTCTCTACTCAAGAAATTACAGTTTTGTGATTTTAACTGCATCATGAACAGTTGAAGTATGGCTCTTCATTTCAAATGAAGCATATTGAAGCAGTAATTTGTTGATAAATATTCCCTTCCTACATATAAATTATTATTATTCTTTTAAGCGTCACGTCATAAGCTCCAAAGAGATTGGGGCGGAAAAAATTGACCTAATTATTGTTCTTATCTTTTGCAGTGACGAAATATACACGCCTCTCATTTCAACAAACCAGGTCAACATGAGATTCTTCAACCTCATCAAGAACGCCAAAGGCATTTACGTCGGTGAAGACGTCTGCTCATTGTAAGTGCCGTTCATTTCAGTTGAAACCAAGCATGAAAAATAAACTAATTATATTCAAGTGTTCAGTTACCGACGACGACGGTTGATTTCACTAACTTAGAATTGTCGTCGATGTAATCGTGAGTTTGTCAAACCCACAAAGTTACGCCTATAACAATAAGTATTGCTTGATTTTCCCCTGTTACTCAAGATGATTTGCTGCTGCGTATCTGATAAGCTCTATTTTATGATTTGAGAGATAAAAAGCATTTATTGTTAACGGCCGCAGCATATTTTAATTTTTAAATAGCATACTGAGTCAAATGATAAGAGTGAACTATAATTCAGGTCCCAGAACAGCACCGTGAGGCTACATGTGTACCTGGAGAATCTGCAGCAAGAAACTATCACTGAACTGCCCGCTAAAACTGTGAGCCTCGATTGAAATCCAGCCATATTAGATTAACTGCCCGCTAAAACTGATATTAATTGCCAACAACGCTAACTGATATTAACGAGTCATATGATATTAACTGCCCGCTAAAACTGTGAGCTTGGAAAATAGCACAAATGGAGTTAATTTTAAATACATTAGAAATATAAGAAATTAAAAGCCTTTATCTATCTTTGCCAATTATGATCGTTTTTATTACTTTCCGGAACACCAATATCAAGGCAAAATGTAATTGTCGTACAATTACTGGATATTTGAGTAACGAAGATTTGCAAGTTTACATAAAATAATTTTTTTATGCATCATCATTGCATTGTAGTTTCAATACATGAACTTTTTGCAATGGCAATTTCAATACATTACATTCTATTAAAAATGTTGTCTCTCATTCGTTACACTCATGAATAATAGCCAACAGTCACATTTGCCACTTCGCACATAATTTCCCATTCATCTTTCAGATATTCTCCTTCATAGCCGAGGTGGGCGGCAACATGGGGCTATTCCTAGGCTTCTCCATCGCCTCACTTCTTGAGATCGCCGAGTTTTTCTTCGACGTGTTGCTCATGGGCGGCTCCTGCAACAACTGTCGTGGGGGCGGTCGTGTGAACAACCACAGCCCCAAGATGATGACGCCGGTGCCGCTGCCTCGAGAGATCGTCGCCACCTCACCCAACGGATCTGCTACCAACATCGCTCTGCTGGACCGGGGTGGGTCAACTGGGGGCAAGTTACCATGTATTTTATATTATATGTATATATACGTCTTGGTAAAGAAATCAGTAGCGCGTCAATGCATCTGAGATTATAACAATACAGGACCACGAATTTTAGCATGACTTGTGACACAAGATCGACAAAACAAATTCAAGAATTCATTTTAGATATTATATGTATATATACGTCTTAATCAAGAAATCAGTAGCGCGTCAATGCATCTGAGATTATAACAATACAGGACCACGAATTTTAGCATGACTTGTGACACAAGATCAACTAAACAAATTCAAGAATTAATTTTTGATATTATATTAGAATTTCACTCTGCCTCAAATTTTTTTAGGAATATTAAGTAAAAATAAAAATTGAAGTTCATTCACGAAAATCTTTATTTGATCGCAGACGACGAGGGTGGGACGAGGCGAGCGTCAGACGAGGCGCTATTGACCATCGATGAGGATTATAACGAGTACAACTACCGACAACAATAGGTCATAGTTCTTTTAATCGTTAATTTCATATGCAATACATGATGAAACGTCAATAATACATAATAACATAATAAAACATTAACAATACACGATGAAACGTCAATAATTAATACATGATAAATCGACAGGAATATATAATAAACTATAAAACGTATGAATTAACGTGTATAAAGCTTTAAAAAATTTGTATAATTTGAGATAGAACAATTTATTGCAAGGAGTTAGTTACTGCAAAAAATGAATTAACATGTTTGTTTCAAGTCAGGATAATCGATTTTAACTTAGTAAATTTTGTACAAGAACTGTAATATATTTACAAATTTATGTTCGGATACAGCTTATGACTCAAGTAAACCACTTATCAAACCTATACGGTAATTTGGAATCAAACTTCTTTTTTTTAATTAAACTTAATTAAATTAAACATAATCGAGCAATGATAATAATTATTTGTAATTAATGTAGAAACATATTTTAGGACAGGCAAGATCGCAATAAACTTTTTTTAAGAGTTGTTTTGAACGACCTGACTCGGCCATGAAATAAAAATGTAATGAAATTTTTTAGATCGAAATTGAATGATAATTTTCAAATTGTATCTTTCGTTCTTGTTGCCGTTTTGTATTTTGTCATTCGTACCTGTCTAGTAAAATTAGATTCCATTAATTTCTCTATAATTTTCAGAGAACATTAATCCCATAATATCCAGAAAATATAATTTCAAGTTATAATATTTTCCATCGTTATTATCGTCTACAAACATCGATGAACATATCATGAAAATTATAAACAATAAGGGATCAAAAACTAACGTTTTTTGAATAGCGGAATGGAAATCCCGCAAGCGACTCCTTCGGATTTTGCGAGTCGGATTTCGAAACAGATAATTTCAATTGGACGAGGCCTTTTTATTGCAGGAAAAAGGTTGGTCTCTCCATTTATATTTCCACTAAATCTTAATATTTCATTAAAATCAAGGATTAAATAGGGAACACTGTACAATTATAGTTATGAAATAATAGTTGCATATTGTTGAATTATAACGTCGCAAAATGAGGCAAATATTAAAATTATTGAATACCATAAAGACCTTCAAGTACCTCTATACTAAAGAGAAAAAGAGGTTTATCACGAGAAAATTAAAGAGATTTGAAGAGAGGAGGTTAACTCTCGGAGGTTCAGCATTAAAAGATTTATCTTGAATTTGCAAGCAAATCAAATGATAGGCTTAAACTGGCCTCAACAGGTGTAGACCATGAGCATGAATTAGCTTTCATCGTGAAGCATACAACCATTATAATAATTCATGAACATTTTCGCTAAAGTAAGAGGAGTGGTGAGAGAGAAAGCGCCTGCGCACATGACCTCAGTATTGACTGGCGACTTCAGTGATGCTCTGGTCTCGTTGGTGACAGGTGCACGCAGCTGCCAGCTCCCGACGGACCACCTCCACCCCAGCTCCTAATTTGATTCATCAACATAATAATATAACCAAAAGCTCGAAGGATTGCTTCAAAAGCTACCCTCTGACCTCCATGACCTTCTTCGGTAGTGAATTTATGTTGGTATCAGAGTAAAGTCTACGGAGTTTGCGCCTAGTATTTCAATACCAGTAGTTGTACACACAAATAACTGACATCAGATGTTTATATCTGTCATTGCAGGAAATGGACCACTGACATTAAACTATAATGGGAAATTGAATAAAACTGATATTTAGGTATATTGACGATTATAATTCATGTCATTGTGCTTCCGTGTTGTCGCCAGTAGTCGCATAAAAGGCCGGCAGCGCTTTAAACAGGACCAATCCAATATTTTTTTATTTTTAGATGTCGGAAATAAAGCTTCAGCGTTATTAGCAATAAATAAAAGATCAAGCATACTGTAAAGATTTTTCACACAAAATAAACGCTGAAAAAAATGACTATTAGATCAGCAGCAGCATAATAGGAATTCCTCATTAACGAAATAATAAATCATCGAAAAATTTTCTCTGAATAATTTTAATACAACAGAGCCTACATTTTTTCCTCGGATCCATCATGGCTGACATCCGCACGCCCCCAATAACGGCAATGGGCGCCGCGAAAGGAATCCTTTCCGAAATAAAATCGAGGATTCCGAAAAATTTACCGAAGGGTCCTAGCGAAAAATTGCAGTTCGCTAAACACGCTCGAGGTCGTGATGGTGGAACCCTGTCCTCGGGGGGACCAATGGGGGATGCAGGGCCTGGACATGATGCCGGTGCCCACATCGGGGCTCCAGGGGACGTAGAGATGCAGGCTGTAAACAACTATGACCCGTACGCCTCAGGGGTACAGGGCGGGTACGTTAACGCTGATGGTACTTACGTGGCAGCTACCGAAGGAGGTGATGGTGGTCAGATGGGTATGGGGAGTCAGATGGGGGATGGTTCGGGTACGATGCCAGGGGGAGGAGGGGGCATGGCTGCCCCTCCTATCAAGAGAGAGGAGAGCACGTGGAGTGCCTCCACGGCAGGGGTGGAGGGCGGCCACGACATGATCACGGAGTGGCAGGCTGGCTGGAACGTCACCAACGCTATCCAGGTATGATCTGCATATCTGATGAATATATTCACTCATAATTCTCATAATTCAGTTAAATTCAATTAATTTCTTTTATTTATTACACTCATTAGTTTTTCGACCATATTGTTTCCATTTTTCTAGAATTGATGTTCAGGAAACAATTGTATTCTTGTGTCATAGAGCAGTCAAAGAATCTATCGTTCGACAAATTTTGGCAGACCAGCCAACTTAACTTGATGCTGGACACTTGTTCATTACAAATTATTTTGATCTGTTGTTCACAATCACCTGAGCAATGTGACACAGCACGCTTTTATTTCTATCCAAACTTGATCGCACTGGAGATTTCCTCGATCTACAGTGGTAGAACTACCCAGCCATGTTGCACATTCTTGTCGTCATCTCAACCAACCTGATGCAAAATATGATCTCCATTAACACACATGAAATTTAATACAAAGCCATTTCAAATAGAGCTATTTGCATCAATATTACTTGCTACTCCAGGGCATGTTCATCGTATCGCTGCCATATGCCGTGCTGCATGGAGGCTACTGGGCGATCGTAGCCATGATCGGCATCGCCTACATCTGCTGCTACACCGGTAAGATCCTCGTGGACTGCCTCTACGAGGTCGACCAGAACGGCCACTTGCAGCGCGTGCGCAACAGCTACAAGGCTGTCGCCAGAGCCGTCTTCGGCAAACAGTTCGGCGGTGAAATCGTGCAGACTGCTCAAGTGAGTAGAGATATAGTACAATATCAATGAGTAATTTGAAATAATGAAGTGAGTATCGAAACAAAATCTTGATTTTTAGAAGATTTTTTTATTAGATTGACGACATTCATACTGATTAAGTCTACTATGAAAAACACAGATTTGAATTAATGTACGATTGCTGATGCGGTCTAACTTATTGATTTCTACAGCTAATCGAGCTGCTCATGACGTGCATCCTGTACGTGGTGCTGTGCGGCGATCTCATGATCGGGTCCTTCCCCAACGGCCCCATCGACGCCCGCAGCTGGATGGTCATTTGCGGAATGTTCCTCCTACCCTGCGGATACCTCAGGAACCTGCATCATGTGTCCACCTTGTCCTTCTGGTGCATGGTCACCCATATCATCATCAACGTCATCATATTCGGATATTGTCTTGCTTGCGCCCCTAACTGGGCTTGGTCTAAAGTCAGGTTTCGTATAGATTTCGTTCAGTTTCCAATAGCACTTGGAGTTATTGTGTTCAGTTATACGTCTCACATCTTTCTGCCGACACTTGAACACAATATGATCGATAGATCTAAGTTTACGAATATGCTGAACTGGAGCCACATCGCCGCTGCTGCATTCAAGTCACTCTTCGGATACCTAGGATACTTGACTTGGGCCGATGACACCGAGGAGGTTATCACTAACAACCTTGAGAACCCGAGCTTCAAGGGCATCGTAAACGTTATCCTGGTGGCCAAAGCCCTCTTGTCTTACCCTCTGCCATACTACGCTGCCGTTGAGATTATTGAGAGGAATTACTTCCGAGGGAAACCCACCACGGTGGGCCCAAGTGTTTGGGACTTGGATGGCGAGTTGAAAGTTTGGGCCTTGGCTTTAAGGACCATGATAGTTGTCGGCACAATTTTGATGGCTATATTCATTCCTCATTTCGCCATCTTGATGGGCCTCATTGGATCATGTACAGGCACCATGTTGTCATTCATATGGCCTTGCTATTTTCACCTGAAACTTAAGGCCGGGCAGCTCGAATGGCATGATGTGGCCTACGATTATTTCGTCATCTTCCTAGGCTTCCTCTTCGGAATCATAGGAATATCAACTTCCTTCTATGCCCTCGTAGAGGCCTTCCAGATCGGACTTCCATTTTAAGAAATTCTGTAAATGCGCTGTAAAAACTCTGCGCTCTTGTTGAATATTTACCAAGTTGAATATTATGTCATTTTTTTCGATACTCGATGTGGTCTGATTGTTTGAAGGTGCACCGGTGTTATAGAGTTGATGTCATGTGCGTGATTTATGAAACAAAGTCTTCCATTTATTATAATGTGTAGTATTAAGAATTTTTGGGCATTGAACTTGTACTCGAAAACTGATATATTATCATATTCGAAGTCCTGAGCGTGACTCAGTCATTTGATTGTAATGCAGTGTAGTCGTGTCTTTATTTAAGTGATGTCAAAATTCCTACTCAACAATAATTCAAATCTTGTTATTTTCGATTTTCGGGAATTTGCACGAGCCTAAATTTATTAGAGCTTAATTTTAATTATACTTGCAGGTTTAAAATTTGGTGTGCAATTCACGAACTACACGCGGACTAAATTTGAGGAGAGGCTGGCTTCAAATCAGCTTATGGTCAGTGAGAGGTACAAGTTCAATGCTCAGTGCAACCAAGTCTTCCATGTAAACTTGAGAAACTTGCAGAGAGTTGGCGGGAGGAATGTCTTCATAAAGCATGGAAATCTATGGGATTTAGATTCAACATAGAAGTAATTAACATGAAGTATTAAAATTTTATATTCAAAGTATAGTGAGCCAGATGAAATATAAACTTACAGCTAAGTATTTCAAATATTGAAAGCTAGATCCCTACAACACTAAAATTCCTTTAAATAATTTGTTAGCATATGATACTGACCGGCCATTGTCAGCAATTGGAAAGGATGTATTATATAATGAAAGCCTGATGAAATTCACTCTCAAAGTGTTGCAAGATGTTGAAAGGTGTGGTGTCATTGTATTTATGATATATAGAAAGTTTGCATTAATGCCACGTCTTCCAGTCGATGTGATGATCTTTTTAATAATTCTTAGCAGTCCCGCATCATGTATAAAATAAAAACACTATTGAAAATTCGGAGCAACAATTTTGTAAAGCATAAAATGACTGCATTTCGGAATATCAATTGCGTTATTACCGCATGAGAAAACTAGAAAATTCCCACCAAATTTCTAATCGACATGAGCCATTCAAGTTATTAAAATGTCATTCAGGAACAGTACTCACGCACCTCTGCATCAATTTCATCTGGTTCTCGTATAAACTAATTTTTATCATAAAAGATTCTGTGAGTTGTAGATGTTGTTAACAGTGATGTTCTGGCTTGGTAAAAGGAAATGGAACGTGCATGTTCAAAAGTTTCACTGTTGTTCTAGCATTACGTTTTCTCGCAATTCCGCAACAAATGCGCTAGTAGGTAATTACCCTATTTATAGGCTTTCGTATGATTTTTAAAACGAATTTGTTGTTTTTAATACATCCAGAGATTTATACAAAAATTAATCGGGATTAATACGATTCCACTTTTGTTGTTAAGCGTCTGTTCCGTGGAATTAATTGTGATACTTTTATATAAGCCGGTAGACATTTTGCTTTGTTTCGAGAATGTCTATTTTATTATTAGAAATTGCTATTCATTTTCTTACTAATCTCAACTCCAGTAACATTTTTCATGCGCTGGGTTCACGTCAACAAAATTTCGTACGTAGAATCTCAAAATTTCTTGAGCTGTTAGGCTTTCAAACATAAGAAATTATATCAAACTCAATATGTTTTTTACGTCGCAAATGTTACGAATTTGAATTGCAACAAACAATTGTTCGTTATTGTCAATTCCATCACAATTGATCGTTGCGATCTTGAAATATGCAGAAAATTTTTACACAAATGAGATTTCCCGCGCTGGCGAAGCTCGAAGAATTTAAAGTCTCTCATGATTTTGTCGTCTGTGAAGTGTATTAATAGAGCTCGTGTAAATCTGGACGTGTTCGATATTTGTGTAGCAGCGATGTAGATATTCCTCCTGTATATGTATTACGAGTGGTCAGATAACGTCTAGAAAATAAAAATACACTGAAGCAAGTGTATTGAAAGAAACAATGTCTTCCATACTATAAGAATAATATAAGTTAAAAACTGAAGTCTTCCACATTGTGAAATTAGTTTAATATAGAAAATGATGTCTTCCACATTGTGAAATTAGTTTAATTTAGAAACTGACGTCTTCCACGTTGTAAGATTAGCTTAATTAAGTTAAAACTGCAGGATTTCAGAAGGTAACATTAGTCTGCGTTAAAAACGTAAGTCTTCCGCATTTTAAGATAAGTCTAAGTTAAAAACTACAGTACTGCAGAACTTAGCGTTAGTCTACGTTGAAAATTGAAGTCTTCCATATTGTGAGATAAGTGAATATTGATAATAGAAATTTAACAGCATTACAGTACATGCAGACTTAACGTCGCCACGTCTTCTATGACGTGGGATCAGGCGACTTTAATTAATGAATAAGAGATATCCATTATTATTCGTTCCATACATGGCGAATGGAGGACTTACACAAAGAAGTAACAACAACAGTTATTTGTCGTATTCGGGTACATATTAATTAAACATTAATAGTTCATATCTTGTCACTGACAGCATTTTGTCAAATTTGTCGAAGAAAGTGAAAAGGATAGACGAATCAGCAACTTTGTTCGGAAACTCGATTCTGGCTCAACTTTCACAAGTTTTCGGCTCAGACAATATCTGTTCCGGCTCAAACGACACGTATCGGCTGAACACTTTTATTGCTCCGGCTCACTCTACATCTACCTGCTGCAGACAACACCTAAATCGGCTCGGGCAATAACTACACTGGGGTGAAATCCTCACTCATTTCGATCAATGGTGATAGTGAATTAATTGATTATTGTGATCGCAAAATCCATTCTGATTTATGGTGGTCGTGAATGCCACGGTCGTTGTACATCAACATCCATTCCGATCCATGACGATCGTGTATGCCACGATTGCTGTGCCAAGTAATCGTAGCCATATAACCCCGAAAATCGTCCGTCATGAGTCATTTTACGAAAACACCTACGGCAATCGTAGGCTCTAGGTACTAACATCAGACGTTCAATAATTATAGAAAATTCTCCGGTTGTCGCATATTAATATTATAAATTATAATGCATGTTAAGAGTTGTGCGTAAGCTCAGGCTACACGTCCGCTATAGTTGGGGATGGCCTAGGAACCGATTCTTGGTTGGCTTGGAATTGGCCCAAGAGCCGATTTCTGATTGGCCTGGAATCGGTCGAAGAACCGATAATCTTAATTGGCTTGGAATTGGCCCAAGTACCGATTCTTGATTGGCTTGGAATTGGTCTAAGAACTGATTCTTGATAAACTTGGAATTGGTCCTAGAACCGCTCCTTGACTGGCTTCTTGTTGCTGATGTAGCAACAAGTTTCGTGTGTCTGACCCCAGCTTCATCGAAAATTCAGGGCTAGGTAGACAATTGAGAGTTGATGTCATTAGTGTAATGGTATGATTTTCATGTAAACGTTCTTACAGTTCATTATTGTTTGATATCGCTAGACATTGTAGAATAAGTTGAACTTGGATTCGAATCTTATATGGGATTAGGATAAGTGTTATCAATTGTGTTTTTAGTGTGAATCTATGTGAATTATGTTGATAATAATTTCTACTTTTGTTGTTGTAGTTTTTATGGAGGTATCTTGTGTCCCGTTGACTCACGTTGACGGATGTTATTTCGATCACCGAACGATTGGTGTCTGTGACTAAAAAAATATTGCAATTCAGATTATTATTAGAATAAAATATAGAATGGAGGTTTTGTTCAAATGTTAATTGTTCTGGAAAGTAAAATGCTGTACGTCGAGAATGTTGAATACCCCACAGTTGTATTTGCCTGTTGCCTTTCTGTTTCTGTCAAGCGCTCCCAGTACAGTGCTGGGAGCCAGTACCCCAGTGCTCCCGGGCCAGTACAGTGCTGGCCCGGTAGACTCAACTTATTGCTGCTGTTTTCACGTATCCTGGGCCTATACTTTAAAAAAAAGTTAAGAGATCGTAAGTTCATCAGCCAATCATTGACGGCCTTTTAAGCAAAATCCACCAATCATAGACAAGAAAATAGAGCGTAAGTACGTACTTACGTTCATTTGGCGAGTTTTGAAAGTATGGCCCCAGGTCATATCAAAGACTAAAACTTCGCCTTTGAAATCGGAATTAAATCTGAATTTAGCCACTAAATCCTTACTTTTTAACACAGCTCTTGTAGTGAAGATATAGAAAAGCGTTGTAGCAGAAACGCTTTAATATGAACTTCAATTTAATGAAATAACAAATTATCCTACAATATGCGAATATTGTTATACAATATTATGCCAAAAAAATCTAAATACCTAGAGCCCTATATTTCTAATAGAATTTCTTAATACCTCCCTCACTGCACCAAGTGCCGTAGTCACTACTACTATGGACCATCAGGTTGAGGTGGTGACATACTTACGGAAGGGTGGAGGCATTCTGGTCCCTCGTGTACTTTACTAGTGTGAATGGAGGTTTTGTTCACATGTTAATTGTTCTGGAAAGTAAAATGCTGTACGTCGAGAATGTTGAATGCCCCACAGTTGTATAGTCTTTCTGTTGCCGTCAAGTGCTCCCAGTACAGTGCTGGACCGTTAGACTCAATTCATTGCTGCTGTTTTCACGTATCCTGGGCCTATACTTTCGAAAAAAAGTTAAGAGATAGTAAGTTCACCAGCCAATCATTGACGGCCTTTCAAGCAAAATTCATCAATTATAGTCAAGAAAATAGAGCGTGCATACCTTACTTAGCGAGTTTTGAAGGTATGGCCCCTGGCCCGTTAGACTCAACTCATCGCTGCTGTTTTCACGCATTCAGGTCATATCCATGACTAAAACTTCACCTTTGAAATCGGAATTAAATCTGAATATAGCCACTAAATCGTTACTTTTCAACACAGCTCTCGTAGTGAAAATATAGAAAAGCGTTGTAACAGCAATGCTTTAATATGAACTTCAATTTACTGAAATAAAAAATTATCCTACAATATGCTAATATTGTTATAAAATATTATGCGAAAAAAGAAATTCGAAATACCTAGAGCCCTAAATTTTTTAAATAATTTCTTAATACCGCTCTCACTGCACCTAGTTCCGTAGTCACTACTACTATGGACCTTCAGGTTGAGGTGGTGACATACGGTAGGGTGGAGGCATTCTGGTCCCTCGTGTACTTTACTAGTGGCTTTTTTTAAATATCAAGTAGCGAAAGTATTATCATATTCAATGCGAAAAGATAAATCGAAATTTCTGTCCGGGAACAGTAAAGCTAAAACTAAAGCAAAAAATGTTCACTCGCGCTGTCACGGGTCGAAGCCAAACACTTTAACACCGTTGCCGGTATAATGAAGCATTCAGGAAAATAACATAAATACATTAGCAAAATATTTTATGATATCGAACGATGACCGACATTTTATGAAAAACTGTTATGTAACATAGTTCCTTGCAATAAGTTGTGGGCTGATAATATAAATGATTTTGAAGGCACACTAAGAAAAAAACAAAGTCGTTCTGGAGACACAGTTCTGGAGACACCTACGGGCGCGTGCAGGATATGAAATAAACTATAAAGAAACAACACAATGAACATGCGCTGCAATGGAGTTGAAACGTCTTCCATTAAATAATCTTTATTTCCTGTTGACGACCTAGTCACTCGTTACGGATGGAGCCGCTCCATGCGCTCTGGTGGAATAAATAAATTAAACTGGCAGGACTTAAAGATCTCGTGATGCCAGTATTTCAAGCGCATAAATTTATTTAATTTTCAATCCAAAGTTCTGAGCTCAAAATATATTTCTTTTTTCAACACAACCGTGCTTAAACCCAAGACTTCACAGTCGTTCGAGTGAATCGACTTGTAAAGTTTTAATTATACTCGAGCCGAATCAATTTAAATATGATTTTATGTTGTATCGTAAATAGAAGCCTCCTTGATACAAGTTCGTATCCACTAATCAGGAAATGTGCACTCAAAGTTCGACCAATACAATGAGGAAAAATCAGCCGTCACTATGCCATTAATCAACTGGTGCAAATTCATGAAGTGCAATCGGTATAAAATCTCAAAGACGAAACACGACGTCGAATAAAAATGAAACAAGGTTATTAGCGGAAATGTCTATGACATTAGACGCGCTGATACGTTAATACCACACATAAATAATTTATAACATAATCCCTGTCGCTGTGAGCAGGAAAAAAAATATTCACAAGAAAATAAAATACTACCGAAACCAAATTTATGCAAGATCCGTATAAGATGAACAATATTTGTTTCACTCTTATTTTGCCAATCATGAAGTAGATTCATGATTGCACAAGAGTAGGAGAATTTGAAAGCTTGAAACTCGGACCCAATTAAGTTCTTAGTAATTTGTAATACCCTATTCTATATCCGATAAAAAGCGATGAAATACATTGTCATACGGACTCTCCACAAAATAAACATAAAAATCAGTCAGAAGATTTCAAATATTATCTCGAAGCAAAGTAAGATAACTAAATAAAAATTGCATTATAGAGAGGGATGCACCCAATTAACGAGACTAATAAATCATAATACTTGCCAAATTCGATTGTCTCTCATACTGAATGACTTACTTGGTTCACTATTTTGTATTCATTTTCAATTGAATCGTAAGGGTCCAGAAACGACCAAAATATATATTAATACTTGCAGTAGATTTGCAGTTAAGTAAAAACAATGCATTTATACCAGCTGATGTGAGAATATGAATTTATCCCTTGACAGGTGTACTGAACGCCTTAATCATGGAACATAAGAGAACTCCAATCTGAGTCTCGGTTCATTTAGCACATAAACTCTGTAAATAGGGGTTTAAATATATAATGTAAATAGGGTAAACGAGTAGGGCAGCAGTAATCATGGCTTCTTCATACCGGCCCAGTTAGCACACTGTTGCAGGCTACGATATATAGGTAGCATCTAGCATCACTGACACATGAAATTTTAGGTGTTTGCCGCGAATAAAACATTGAACTGATATATATTAGTCTAGTTTACAATTTACATAGGCTTTTTTTACACTATGGCTTCTAGCAATCAATGATTTTTACTCCATTGAGCTGCATGATATTGACAGTCTACTTAACATAGTCTTTCACACGACGGCTTACAAAAGCCAATTAACAGTTACTACATGGAGCTGCTTGACACTAACAGCTCATTGATATTAGCAGGGCAGTTAGCACTACTGAGCCCCCCACTGGAAGCCTCCAGGTTGGGGAGGTCCGGCGTTTGGCCCCAGGTCACCCTCAGGCGCAGCGGCGCTGTCCGCGGCACTGCCATCAATTGTACGGGGCTCCAGGAGCGCGCGTCTAGAAACAAATACTGCATTATTCTCTACCGTGCAATAACTGGTTAACCTATACAAATGTTTGAGGAATATCCGCTGAAACGTCCCCTAGTTTCATGTACTTAACACAAATAATATCCAAAAATAACAACCATTACTGCGGTTGAACACAAACCTATACACGCACAACTTGTTCCCAGTTCAAGCTCTTCTATGGAACACATTACAAACTCATGCTTCTCTTATGAAATGTTTAAAAAAACAATATTTTTAAACAAATCATAAACAGTAAAATTTTCATCATGGAATATTATTAAATTTTTAAGTTTGTGTATTGGTTTAAAATCAACTTTAATATGAGCAAAAATCATTATCTTGCCAAAAGTTGGTGGACGACACTTACACTCAGACAGGGTCAAATTTAGAAGAGAAAATATAACAAGTTTACATACCTATCATATTGGATATAAAACTCAAACTACATTTTTCTTCTATTTTCAATGATATTTTGGAACTTATCATGTAACCAGGCTTGACCAATCTTGACTTTATGAACCATCATTTATAGAAATGCACCCTTGCTGACCCACGGGTTCAATGCCAAAACTCAATGGCTCTAAGACTACATATATTGTCAGGAACTCACAGAAACTCGGGTGTCTTGAGTATTCTAACGCCACCCGAGCGTTGAGGGAAGACGTCCTCGAGGAAGAAGTAGAGATGCCCCACCGCAATCCCCAGTAAGTCCACCATTACAGAGTTGCCAAGCAGGTAGGAGAAGCCTAGTAGCACCCATGGCAAGTAGGGAGCCTACAGGAAAACTATATATTACTTTCATTTATTCTATTAGCAAGTAAGCAGTAACTGTTCGTCAAAACATCAACCACACAAATTTTAATTCAACATTTACTAGAAAATGTGGTAGCTATTAATAAACGGTAAATTGTATGATTGGAATACAAGAAGAATCAAGAAAATAATCATATTGATCAATTATTATTGCAATCTTTACTAACTTATTGCAGCAAAAGATTTTAAATTGTATGAATGCAACATCAAATAATAATACTAAATACAAATGCTTGACAATAGTAACAATAAGAATGATACTCACATTGAAAGTGAAACCAAAGAAGTTCATGCGAATGAAGGGATTGCGTCGCGCCCAGACGTACACAATCATGATTGTGAAGGCTTGACCAAGGAACAGCAATGAGAAGAACATTGTGAACACCAGCATACATGCACCTCCAAACAGCTGATAAACATACAGCAGACATTATTTTTTGTTTAGGAAATTGATTACAAGAATTCCTGACTTCACAGTAACATTTTTCAATAAACTAAAGTAGGTAAATAAATTTGAGTTTTGAAATCAAAGAAATTAATTCAAATCTGACTAATTTTGTAGAGGTTTTCATTAATATTCTAATGGTAAATCATGAAAAATTGCAAGTGGAATTCCAGTGACTGACCATCAATATGATATACAGTACTACTAAATTTTCTTAATTTCAAAGACAAAGTTCAATCTGACAATAATAAAAGTTAATGCAAACTCATGTTCTTTTCGTCAATAGGTTTGTAAAAAAAAATTAGGCATCCAAATACTTACCATCATGAGGACAAAATCAGCAGTGCGTCCTCTGAAAGATCCTTCCTCTAACATTCTACAGTATCGGTAAGTGAAGATCATGTTTAGCACAAAATTGAAGCCTATGGGACCTAAGAATAGGAAAGTTGTCACCAAGCGCCAGACCTGGAAATAATAGAGTTGAGCATTATCCTCTTTAATGGCATTGAAAAATGTTAAAGAAGGAAATAATTTCACTGTATGCTGAGCACAACTAGAAACAAGTGTTGCACATGCTTCCAAATTATGAGGAATATTTTGTGTGCAAGAGAACACTGTAATTGATTAAATCAGAGGAATAAATCAACAATTGGTTTTTCAAAATTCCCAATTTAACATATTTTAACTCAATATTAACGTAGAGGCTGAGATAATAAGAGTAGTAGATAATATTTAATATTCTTTTGTACCAAACTTTTTATGGGCATCATTTGGCTGAGACTATTTTAAACAACAAAATGCTCCAAACATGCAATTTTAATGATGTAAAATATATGCTCACCTGGTAATGCTTAATGATTAGTGTAGGGTTGAAGTATAAGTTGAATGGTGTTACAATATCCATTTGCTGTAAAAAAACAAGAAAATATAAAAGCTATTGATACAATTGAGAGAATAAGGTCATAATTTGGAACACTTCTAATTTACAATATGCTAGAGTGTAAGGCATAACTAACACTCTTTATGTATATGTCCAAGTTCATAAAAGACTCATGAACTAACTTAATTTAAAAATTAAATGAAAAGATTATAATAAGAGCAGCAACAGCAACTTGCTTAGTACCTCAGTGATCAAACAACTGTGCTGTGAGTCTGAATCAAGTAATCAGCATCAACAATAAACTCAAGGGGAACAAAACTAATAGTATTTTCTGTTCAAATGCTACAGAAAGTAGTATAATAGATGGTATGAGGGGTATTATATACTCACCACTAAAAGAGTTGTGATTACACAGGCAGATGTGTACACCCGAGTCACAGGAGGCATCTCCATGAACTCTCTTTGTAAAGACCACTGAGCCATTATAGATAACTACTTCCAATTGGCTTTCAGATTTACAGAAAAATAATTTACTTAAATGAGTAACAAATTTGATCACTGTCAAACAATAGTACGGTATTTAATTTTATATGCTTCACAGTAAGTGAACTGATATTCTTAACTTGGAGCTCACTGAAAAGAGAGTAACCGTAGTAAGTAAGTTCGTATTAATTTGCAAATGATTAATTTTACACGTAAATTTAATCATCTATTAATTTATTTACCACTTAAAATCATTAATCAGCAAATACAAGTATACTTAAAGGATTCCTAATATATTCACAGACTTATTTAAAAGTCTCAAACCATAATATTCTTTCTACACAAACAGTTTATCACTATTTGGTNGGTTGGTATTTTGATACGTTTTCTTATATTGACATGAGAATATATTACCTATACAGAATTCCACACTGGGCCACTAACCAGGATGGGCAATTACAACAACAACACAACGTTACTTCACTTACTGCTCAGAGTCTCAATAAGACTGAATCATTGACAAACCATGATACCATAATCATAATATTTTAGAACGGCTCCTCTCTCAAATCTGGAAGCAATTCCAATAACGTGGAATAACCAGTAATGACCTCTAAAAAATTTTCAAAATTTGATCTTAAATGGAGTAAGTATACGCTCAGCATTAATTTTTTTTATAATTGATTTTAAGACTTCGGGTATGAATAGCCTATATCACACCTCCCAGCCTGAGCAAAACTTTGTGTTGAAAAACTTGTATTATCTTGCCACTTTTCTTTCAATTTGGGTTTCTGTCACTCACCAACCGGTGATTATTGTGTAGAAGAGACAAGAGAATTAGGCACTGAGTATTTTCAAAGGGTGTTCACCATGCTGCAAATCAGCAGGTAATGTCCAAGATGACGTATTACAGCAGTTCTTCTTCGTTGTGCCGGTTGTGGGATATCTCCCCCACCAAGAGCCCAGATGAGGGTCCAAGATAATGATAAAGCTTCCAAATTTGAGCGAAACTCCCTCCTCTGGTCAGTGTAAAGCACACAGCTCAAGATGAAATGTCTGATTGTGTCTTCTGTGTTGCACTCAGGGCAGATGCTAGAATTAGCCATGTTGAAACGGGCCAGGTGGGCCTTCACCCCAGCATGATGTCCCAGTCGCAGCCTAGCTACTGCACACTCAACTGAGCAAGGTAGCAATTTGCCGATTCATAGTCCACGTAGTTTACCACCGCTCCCAGATCATGCCTAAAGGCCACTGTGCAGAGAGTGGATAAATATTGCAAGATCTTTGGCGACGCTTCAGTAGCAAAATTTACGCCTTCAGAAGATCTTGCCGACACATTTAGATTGAAATTCTTGCATTTAATATATTTGTCAGTCTTTGGCCAACTATTAAAAAAAAGTAAGGTTTCCGATATGTTGGATGGATCAGGCAGGATGCAGTGAAGCTTGCCCGGAAATCAGTTAGGCCTACGATGAGTTCCCGCCAAAAAAATGTAAACATCAAGCTTACAATTATGTAGTACACACATTAGAGCGGTCAGACTGCATTAATCACATATACAGTTGACACTTGCTGTACAATCAGACTGTTTTTAGGGTAAAATTAGTTATTTGGGGTAACACGTGTTGTGAGGTGCATGCAACCTTGTAAATAAGTTAGTAGCCACTTTTCATACTGAAGTGGGAGGTGTTTTAGCATTGCATTGTGTATATAGTCATGTCCTGGGGCCGAATTATTCAAATGTTTAATGCAGTCTGTTAGTTCTGAATATGAAAAGTTGCCATTATAGGGGAGTTGAGAGTCATCCATCAGGGCCACTGTTACTGGCAAGAGAAATGGAGCCCCATTTCGGAACTACGCGCTACAACACATAGTTACGATCGTAGCGTGTAGATCAATACGGCGCATCGGCCATATCGATCGTAAATCGCGATTTATGGAGATGCATAATTGGCGACCGGCGTCCAGTGGCATAGTGACAAAGCAGAGAGTTTTTTAGACTCTCCCTCAAGTTCATTTTTGAGTCCCATTAGTTATGATGATGATTAGTAGGCCAGTAAACTGTAAAGTATCATGGATACCAACCAGCATTAGGTATCAATATCATACTTAAGAAATTGGTTAAAATCTTGAGCAAATGAGGAAATTAAAAATGAACAGATTCTAAAAAAGCTCTGGTTTGCCACTATGTCCAGTGGTGTCCAGTGGCATCAACCTTGGCGTCTTTGGTGCATGAAATTGGCGTCCTCGACCTATGTTGTGCCATGCTCTACAGTCTGGAATGATTTAAACCAATTTCTTATGTATGATGATGCTGGTATCTAGGATACTTTACTGGTCTACTTATAGGACTCAAAACTGAACTTGAGGGAGAGTCTAAAAAACTCTNTCTGTTAGGGCTCATGGTACGAAGAAATGATCAACAATCGCAACCGGTCAGTGGTTCGCGGCATGGCGTGGAACAGCGACGGTCAAAAGATTTGCATCGTTTACGAGGACGGTGAGTGCCATGATTAATCAAATACAGTATTAGTTCAACCATTGGTCAGTGCCATGGTTCAACTAATACAGTAATTCGTTCAAACATAGATTAGTGCTTGGTTCTTATCCTGCTTGTCCGAAACATGTTTTGACTTTAACATCTTGCAAGTCGCTGAGAGCCGATGAACTTAATTCGGCACCTTTATAGTACCAGCTCTGTCTCTTATACACATCTAGATGTGTATAAGAGACAGTCGTAATGCTGAGCAATTAGGAGTAGGGAATGAAATAATGAAATAAACGTATGTAATAAGTCTTTGTATTATTATAAATAACAAACTAACAAATGAAAATCATAACTACAAACTACGTACAATATAAAAAATATTTTTCGAGAGCTCTAAACCATAACCACCAGTGGCCAAATAATTACGATATCCAATGTGTATCGTTTCTATTGTCGCAATATAAGCCTCCGGTGTACCATAATCTCTTGTACCACTGGTGGCGCACATGGCGCTGGAGAAAAATGAAGATTTAGTGAACATCCTTATGTACCACATGTGTCTCATGGTTTACTCTGTTCTAGAAGAAACTAGACAGAGAGTATAACACATACACACCTTCCCTTGCAGCTGTTCCTGACCAACTGAGACATTTTAGTGCCTAGAAGTCTTGGCGCTAGGGGGAAGTTCCAATATTGCATGCTGGCGGTTAACGTGTTAAGCTGAGTTAGCTGACGTCGGACTACTGACGTAGATGAGCTGTCGGACGGGAGGTAATTTCCGCATGAAAGGAATGTCGACACCACATTGAAATTTAAGCTGATTTGCATTGATAATTACGTTGAAATTTATACATGATATACAAAGGGATAACATTCTACGATACCATAAATGGATAAATATGATCTGGTATTTATGATCACCTACACTAATTTCTTTCATATAACAAACAGCCTATATGCATGTAGTGCGCCCTGCAATTATATTGTATATGATACATGATTTATTGGGTATTGACGAAACAACAATCAATTGTTTCTGTTAGATTCATATTAGAATCACAAAATATTTTAAATTTATGTTACTTCACTATTTCAAATCAGCTAAAACATTATTCACATTATCAACATTTCGTCATTGTCATGGCAACGGATTCATCGTAGTCCAAACTTCGTTCCCTTCATGCCTGAAGATTCGATGTCATTTGGTGATGACTGAAGACCATTTAAAATAGTCTGGGTTTAAAATAGCTTATGGTTTATATAATTTAGTAATCTCTAAAGAACCTGTAATGCACTTGGAGATCCCCAAACGATCTAATAAATATTAGTTTGTTGCTTTTAGTTCGGTTCAATTTATCTCTGAAAGATGTTTATCTATTTGAGCAAAAAGGTAAATGTTTTTTCTTGCATTTGTTGTGGCGTGAAAATGCCCGTGTGATTACGCAATAAATAGTCAATTTTAACCGCTGGAAAACATCGAAATGCATAAAAATTGTTATAATTTTTTCAATCCTTTTTAATTTTTTAATCTTAGTTTGAAACAAGTCTTGGCCTTGCTAAACCATACTGAATTTATAACAGGTCTCCATTCTCATCACGATTATTTGACGGCAACAACAAATGGTAATTTTAATTTTATTTTAGATTGCCATTCCCAATAACGTACGTCTTCGCTGCGTGGGCTGGAACAAGGAACAAGGCTACATCGCCTGCGGCGGAGATGACGGACTGCTCAAAGTTCTCAAGCTTGAAGCTGGCAAGTTTTAATGTTAAATGTTGGGGATTTCAACCGATAATGACTAGAATAATAGGAATAATTCACTCTACAGAAATTTGAACCGCTATTTTATGCTTCTATTATGTTGCCTGTTTGAGAGCTTTTAAATATAGGGTAACGTGGGGCAGCGCGCCCCCCACTTTTTTTAAACTAGATTTTTGATGAAGTTTTAATTGATACGTGGTGGTTCTTTGTTTTGTTTAAAGGTGCAACTAATGAGGAATGTATGATGTGAATTAGACGCCTATAGAGTTATTCAATTTTTAATGAAACACTATTTTGTAAAAAGTGTCAAAATGGGCCCATTGCCCCACCCCTGGGGCAATGTGTAAATCCGTACACTTCATCCCAGTGAAACTGTCGACCGGCGGTAGAGAACACGGACCAATATCTGCCATACTTAGCGAGAAACCCGCTATGGGCCCGTGACCCGCAGTGGGCTCGCTGCCCCATGTTACCCTATCTTGTCTGTCGTTTCTAAAATTTTCCCATCAAAATTTTCGGTAAGATTTAGGGGTAAAACCTTTCACTTGAATACATCTTTGCTCATACTTCAAACCTATTAGTGAGACAAATCGCGTCTCATGGCTGCCCTTTAAGTGTATCGCGTATTCTAACACAAATGTTCCCAGCAGCAAGCGGCAGTGGTAAAGAAGGAAGCAAAGCACTGGGCCTGGCAGCGCCCTCCACCCTCTCCATGAATCAGGCTCTCGAGGGACACTCTGGACAGATCCAAGTAGTGGTCTGGAACAGCGCTCACCAGAAGCTTACTTCCTCAGACAGCTCTGGGCTTATTATCGTTTGGATGCTCTATAAGGTAAAACTATTTATAGGAATGAAAAGTATTTAATCCCCGCTGGGAGTATGCAGAATCGTTATTACTCGATGGATATCACATTTCCTTCGTTGCAGACGTTACCCATGTATTTTTGCTCGGTTCCAAGCGTATGGTATACGCCTATACGGTTTGTTGCCAACTCTCTTCCCTGATTCCCATATTTAAGAAAAATTATTGAAAACATCGTGCGACTGGATTGTGTTATACTTATAAACATTACTGATGTCTGGTACTCTTAGAAGAGTGAAGATTCGGTGAAAAAATTGCAATCTCACTGTGATGTCTAAGAATAATCCTAACAACAACTATGATTTTCTGAGGCTATGAACTCGTGTCTGTTAGGGCTCATGGTACGAAGAAATGATCAACAATCGCAACCGGTCAGTGGTTCGCGGCATGGCGTGGAACAGCGACGGTCAAAAGATTTGCATCGTTTACGAGGACGGTGAGTGCCATGATTAATCAAATACAGTATTAGTTCAACCATTGGTCAGTGCCATGGTTCAACTAATACAGTAATTCGTTCAAACATAGATTAGTGCTTGGTTCTTATCCTGCTTGTCCGAAACATGTTTTGACTTTAACATCTTGCAAGTCGCTGAGAGCCGATGAACTTAATTCGGCACCTTTATAGTACCAGCTAACTTGAATTTTGATGAGAGTGAATAGAGCGATGTTCTCGAAATCATATGAAAATTTTTTATTGCCTATCATTGAATTATTAAAGCGAACTTATACAAAGAGTAGCTTCTTTCTTGCTAGTATGTGAATATCATACTATCTTTGAATTTTCGTAATTAAGCTCAGCAAAGATACTACACCAAATAGCCAATGTAAAATTTTAGTCGTTAACATCATATTTATGTTTTCGCTTTCTCTGTTTCTGAAATACAAAACTATTATTAGTCACACGCGCTAACGCACTTCCATAAGATCGAGGAGAGCATGAACATTTTCTAGTACGTGTAACAGTACCTGTGGTGTCAGCGTTGAATAGGTAAAATTTGGCCTCTTGTCGATGCTAGACATCGCAGAATTCTTACAACTTTCTAGGGTTTACAACCCATAACTCACAGCTAAAGCTTCAATCTTGGTTCTCTGGAACGTATTCATGGACCACATCATCCACATGTCACGAGCTCTTCGTTCTCGTTGCGCAGGCGCTGTGATCGTGGGCAGTGTGGATGGCAACAGGATTTGGGGTAAGGAGCTGAAGGGCCAGCAGCTCACGGGTGTAGAGTGGTCGCCTGACTCGAACTTGCTGCTCTTTTCGCACCTCAACGGAGAAATTCACGTCTACGACAACGCTGGGAACTTTGTGGTCTGTGTTCGTAGTTGTATGGATTAAACTTCAACTTGAATATCTAATGACGTTGCTTTGCATCCGATACATTGTGATTGTCATTACCATTTACCAATTCCCTTTTTACTTTCCTTGCTCTAAAGTCTAAACAATTTTCAGTACTATAACTAAAGAGGATGCACGGGCGGCAGAGTCGTGTGCAGGTGCAGTGTCTGGGTACCAGTGTGGGGTCGGGGGCGATGGTGGTGGGGCTATCGTGGTACCACGGCCAGCACGGCCACGTCGAGCCCGACTGCCCCGTGCTCGCCATCTGCTACGACAACGGCCGCATGCAGCTCATGAGGAACGAAGGAGATGACAGTGAGATCACGGCCGCTCTTTTTCTCATTTAAATTCTTCACGTTGGAAAGAATAGCATGTGACATTTCATGCACAGTTGCGAATGACAGTCTTTACGTTTTACGTGGCTAAAATGAAGTACATAATCGACCGTTGCGATAACCGACGAATGAAAAATTCATGAGGACATTTTCTCGCTTATTATTTGAAGTATTTTGTGTTGGTTTCCTCTGAGTCTTAAATCGATCCAATATATCATCATCAATCAATTAGATTTTTAAACAGGCGTTTACCTCCAATATAAAATTTATTATCGTGCAGTTTAGTAAATTAGTTGCATCAAATAAATTGTATGTGGTGCAGTTCTACACGCCCTTTGGGGAGGTTAGCCTTATATGTGGTGCAGTTCTACGTGCCCTTTGGAGAGTTTAGCCGTATATGTGGTGCAGTTCTACACGCCCTTAGGGGAGGTTAGCCTTATATGTGGTGCAGTTCTACATGCCCTTTGGAGAGGTTAGCCTTATATGTGGTGCAGTTCTACACGCCCTTTGGGGAGGTTAGCCTTATATGTGGTGCAGTTCTACACGCCCTTAGGGGAGGTTAGCCTTATATGTGGTGCAGTTCCTATTTTTCAACGTCACTACTACTGTACTACAATGACCGTTTGTGTCGCTACACATATATTTAGAATAGAATAGAAGTGTCGGCGCTGAAGAAATAGGCCCATGGCCTGTTGCCGACTTCCAGAAGAGAGATTGGAGATTGGGTAAGAACGAATGCTATATTATGTTTGAGATTATCGAGAACCTATTGGAGAATATGTGACTATTCAGGAATTAAAAAGTAAGTGTAATTCAGTGCGGAGTTACATTATTGTTAATGAATATACAATTTTTATTGTTTTACTAACGTCTTCACTTTTTAGAAATCCTTCCTTGTATCCACTGCATTATTTTTTTTTATTAAGCCATGACCACCCGGACGCTGGTTTGGATGCGGGAAAAACTTATCATGTTTCCTTGATTGTAATTATATAGCATCTAATTTGTTTTGAATAGCATTCCCAACTTTTCCGAGTATACACTCGATTATATACCTTTTATATCATTTTTATACATCGGATTTTCTATGTTATTCTTCTAATTCGACCTTATGCCGCGACCAGCACATGCGGACACTTAAGGTGCCGGGGCAGGAGCTGACGGGGTGCTCCTGGGAGGGCAGCTCCCTGCGCATCGCCCTCGCCGTCGACGCCTTCATCTACTTCGCCAACATCAGACCAGACTACCGCTGGTGCTACTTCGCCAGTACCGTCGTCTACACCTACACGCGCCCTGAGCGTGCTGAGACCTGCGTCACTTTCTGGGACACAGCAAACAATGAGGTGTTGTAAAGAGGGACACCGCAAAGAATGAGGTGTTGTAACGAGGGGCACTGCGAATAATGAGGTGTTGTAACGCGGGGCACTGCAAACAATGAGGTGTTGTAACGTGAGGTGTTGTAACGAGAGACACAGTAAACTATGAGGTGTTGTAACGAGGGGCACTGCAAACAATGAGGTGTTGTAACGAGGGACACTGCAAACAATGAGGTGTTGTAACGAGGGACACAGCAAACAATGAGGTGTTGTAACGAGGGGCACTGCAAACAATGAGGTGTTGTAACGAGGGACACTGCGAACAATGCGGTGGCGGTACGCTGGGCCGCACCAAAAATAGATATAAAGTTTATAAATATTTCAGCAATTTCGCTACGAATGAAATCCAAACTTAGCACACAAATTTGAACTCATTCCCAGTCGTTGGGTAGTCCGATTGGCATAATTAGGACGTTTGTACAGGTAATTAATTTATTTTCTTGCAGCACTACGTGAAGTACATCAAATACCTGATGGGGATGGTAGCGGCCGGTGAACACTGCGTGCTGTCCGTGCGCACAGACGACGGGTCAGGACAGTTCGGGCTCATCATCTGCAATGCCATCGGAACGCCCGTAGATAGTATGTGTCGCTACTTAATTTCCAAAAGGATATTTGAATATAACACAATATTTTAATTAAACAGTCAGGTGATACTCGATCTATGTAAATAAAGTTGAACTCAAAAAAATTAGAAGTAAAATAGTCTTTAATTTTTTAGTGGGCAAGTAGCTAATTAAATTTCCTTCCTAACATTGTTACGGGAAGAATGACAAGTCGATTATCTGACGAGTGAAGTATTTCAGGCAAGTATATCGACATCGAGCCCCTGCATGTGGCCATGACGGCTAACTACGTCTTCGCGGCGTCCAAGGACAACTTCTACATGTGGCAGTTCAAAGCCCCGCAGTCGCACTCCTCCGTCGCCATGGCTGGTGAGAGTCTAGAGTGATCACAAGTTCGAGTCGGCAGGAAAAATTAAATGTGATGTACACTGTAAAGTCATAATTAAAATGCAGTTATATGTTTGAATGTATTTCGAAAAATTCCGCAAAAAATTGTGGGAATGAATTGACAACTTTGTTCGAGGACAACTTTTAAAGGGGTCCAAGTTGAAACTCTGTAAGTCCTGCGATTGGCGAATTCAGCCATCTTTACGGTCTGGTACAGTTTTGGTTTCATTTTCGTTTAGTTCAACTACGTGAAGAGCCGGGAAGAAAATCGTTGATATCATTCAAATATTCCCTACTGAATAAAGAATACTTCACTGAAGAATATGAATAATACATCAAGATACTGATGTTGAAACCATGACTTTGGTGCGTAACTCAGTCATGTTCCGTTCACGCAGGTTCCGCCAAACTCGACCGCGCAGAAAAAATGTTTCACGTTGACGATTCACCTTCAGGTGCCGAACAGAACTTCAGGGAAGGCGAGATGCTATATGAGGTGAATATTTATGCAATTTAGCTATATGTAATATTTTTGTCATGTAATTTGTTCGGTAATATCTCATTGATTCAGATTTAGTGGATAATGATGATAATGATGGGGAGACGTGCGTTACGATTATTTAAGAAATCAGTTTCATTCACATCAGTCGAGTATGAGTCAAACTGTCTACAGGTAGAACGATATGACGGGCATTATCCTTCTAGCCATTGAATGTGAGAATCAACTGACAAAAAAATAAAATAGATGTGAAGTGCTCAGGCACCAAACAATCGGTGCAATGCTCGTTTATGTCTTTCCTGCAACCAAAAATTTTAGTATCAAAATTATAATAACATGTGAGTTGAATGAAAAACTTTGCGGACGATTAATCACTCATATGCGTGGCTGTGTGCATGCATGGCATTAAGAAATCAGATTTTCAATATTATGAGGGCCGTTATATCAGAACTCGCTTAAATACATGTGGCGCCCTAAGTATTACACGTGGCGGCCAATTCCTCGTCCGTGATTGGTGGGTTAAGCTTCAAAATCTTTCAGTGATTGGCTGACGGACTATAAAACTCGTAACTATTTTTGAGAGTACAGACACTGATTATAGATGGCTGACGGAGTTTCAAATACGTCACTATTTGATAGTACAGACACTGATTATAGATGGCTGACGGAGTTTCAAATACGTCACTATTTGATAGTACAGACACTGATTATAGATGGCTGACGGAGTTTCAAATACGTCACTATTTGATAGTACAGACACTGATTATAGATGGCTGACGGAGTTACAAATATGTAACTATTTTTGAGAGTACAGACACTGATTATAGATGGCTGACGGAGTTACAAATACGTAGCTATTTCTGATAGTACAGACAATGATAAGAGAGTGCACATGCAGGCGACGAGTGACCCTATCTGCTGCGTGTGTGCGAGCAAGCGACTGCTGCTGGTGGGGCGGGAGTCAGGCATGGTGCAGGTGTACAGCGTGCCTAGGGTGGCACTCACGTCACGTCACACGCTTCAGTGCCGTCCTCACAGACTCGCCCTCAACTCTGATTCTACGTGAGAATGTCAATATTATTATTAGCCGAGCAGAAAATTTCATCTTGAATTAATATTGAATTACTCCAGCAGAAAATTGTGTTGAATCAACGTTGAAACAACGAATTTCGCGACGTTGAAATAATGTCGAATATGAGTCCAGAATGAGAAGTGAATCAACGTCATTTTTCTCACAGTCATACATTTTGACATTGTTTCAACGTTGGAATCGCGTGACTACTGTGACATTCATGATGGAACATGTTAACCTATTAAAAAATTTTATAAATGCGCTTTTAACGTCAGAATTCAACGAAATTTATACGTTGCAAAAAACGTCGAAATGTACGATGTTTAAAAAATGGAGTTGATTCACTTTTCATTCTGGACTAATATTCAACATTATTTCAATGTCAACGTCGCGAAGTTCGTTGATTCAACTTTACTTTGCCTGCTAGGATGTTTTTCAATGTTACGACGTATACTGCGTGTACTGAACTTCCCTGCCAACATTCAATATTGGATATACAAGGCGTGGCATCAACAGACTACCACGTCACTCCGTGTTCGTGTGATGCTCAAATTTAAACTGAAGCGAGTTTATGTACCGCCGGAATAATATTGCAGCGCTTGAGTTGGTGTAATATGAGACTTATTTCATCCTAGATTTCGCATGGTAGTCAGCGCCGAGTTACTTAATAGAAATCGTTGGGCTACGTAGGAAATTCTCGATCTAATATTTAAACCTATACTTAATTTTCAATGAAGTCTTTTAATATTTCTTGGACGATTTCAATATTGATTTTCAATGGGGAGTAAAGCTTGAAATTAGAGCTTCGTTGTTATATGCATGGATTTATTTTGGGGTGCTTACGCTGCATGTGCCGGCAGGAAGCTCGCCGTCATCGACATCACTGGTCTCATGACACTAATGGACCTGGAGGTCAAAAGCGGCCCTAGCAGCGAGGTGGGAGCTCCTTCATATACCATTTGATAGATTTTGATTCGTTCAAATCAAAGCTATTTTCTTGGGATTGCATTATTCTGTCTGCTCTAACAGAAATTTAAAATGAATCGATCGGCAGGTCAAAATAAAGATAAATTAATTAAACAACGAATTTTGTACTCATTTAGTCGCTATGGCAAGTTGTCATGCTTTATGGTTTGCTTGAAGTAACAGCACGACAATAATTTAGTTGTTTACTGAAATTTGTCCCTCGAATCAAGAACATTGTTGGCTTATGGAATTTTTTGAAAATTATAAATATTCATATATAATGCCAAATAAATGTTTTATGTGAAGACAGCACGTCTAAGCCTTGTCGTTTGTCACTTCATTAAAAACACATTCATTAAGATATTAATATTCTATCCCAATACATCATCACGGTCATAAATCCCTGGCATTTGTAAGGGGCAGGGCCAAATCCTAAAGTTCGAGCGCAAGGACGTGTGGGACATATGCTGGGCCAGCGACAACCCGGAGATGTTCGCGCTCATGGAGAAGACCAAGATGTGCATCTTTAGGAACATGGACGCTGAACAGCCCATGCCCAGCTCAGGCTACCTCTGTTCCTTCAAGGTGAGAAGAACATCTGAACTCGAAGGTATAGAATTTTTTCAACTCAGATGTCAGCTATCGTGATGTCTGATACTATGAAAATGAAATAAATTACAGTGGAACGCGCACAAGAGAGACGAATGTGGCCGTCTTATTTAGGTTATTGTTATAAATAATATCTTAATACGCATCTATACGTGAAATATTTTTATGTTGGTTGATTGAATATTGTGATTAAATAACAAAATTTCTGGGACCTTATCATTATCTGTCTTACCTTGTTTTGGGGTTCACTTAGGTTAATTTATTTTAAAATAAGCGAAATCAAAATAGTGGAGCCGAATTTAAGCAGCGAGACTCAGTGAAACTTTTACTTGTGGAACTTTTGGTCGCGGCAGTCTTACTATATCGTAAGTTTATTGACGTGAACTATCAAATAAAATTAGTCAAATATAACTATTTAAATAAAGGACCTGGAGGTGACGGCAGTGCTGCTGGACGAGGTGATGCAGGATCCTGAGTTCCTTAACACCGACCACATCCTGACGCTGGAGGCGAAGAGTCTCAGGGACACACGAGAGCTGCTCGAGAAAGTCTCCATCAAAGACGCTGCATCATTTATTGAGGAAAATCCGCACCCCAGGCTGTGGTGAGATTAGAGTTCACGTGAACCTTGAGTGGAAAGACATATCGCTGATTAAACTTTGCTCTTTAATATCGTTGATAAATCTTTGCTCTTTAATATCTTTGATGAATTTTTGCTCTTTAATATCGTTGATAAATCTTTGTTCTTTAATATCTTCGATAAATCTTTGCTCTTTAATATCGTTGATAAATCTTTGTTCTTTAATATCGTTGATAAGTCTGTGCTTTTTAATATCGTTGATAAATCTTTGCTCTTTAATATCTTTGATAAATCTTAGCTCTTTAATATCGTTGATAAATCTTTCCTTTTTAATATCTTTGATAAATCTTAGCTCTTTAATATCGTTGATAAATCTTTGCTCTTTAATATCTTTGATAAATCTTTGCTCTTTAATATCGTTGATAAATCTTTACTATTTGTCAGGTGTTGCTTCAATTTTCATGACCATGATGTCAATTACCGAGATAAATTTGTTTCTCAGGCGTCTGCTGGGAGAAGCAGCCCTGCAGAAGCAGGACCTGGACAACGCTGAGTCAGCATTTGTGCGCTGCAAAGACTACCCGATGATCCAGATGGTGAAACGCGTCGCCGCCATCCACAGCGAGAACATCCGCAGGGCGGAGGTCGCCGCGCACTTCAAGCAATACGAGGAAGCCGAGCGCCTCTACCTCGACATGGAACGACGGTGGGCGTCGGGGCAGCAATCATAACATAACATAACATTGTGATGTCGGCGCTGAAGAGTAGGCCTGATGTGGCCTGTCGCCAATTCTTTTCCTTTTCGTGCCTTGTTCACAGATGATCTAAAATGTGTCATTTGACCCGATCTTTTCAAGACTGACGATAGTTTGAAATGGCTACTAGACTTCCACCGGGTTCGATATGGTGCTAGGCATTTCAAGTCATAATCGATTCACGAGGACCAACTATATGGTCCTTTTTTGACAAAAATGAGTTATTTTCCCTCTTTCATTTTTCTTCTCTTCGGTATTGATTGTGCCGTATTTTATGAAGCCGCCATTCAGATTGCTTAAAGCAATACTGAAGAATTTATGGTGCATAATCTACTGGATAATAGTGGCATGTTGAGACAAGTGATAAGTAGCCATATTGTAGGTTTTCAGAGAAGTTTTCCAATTTCTTTTTTTTTTTTTTGTTACCAAACAAGAGTTTTTGGGCTTTGTGCAATTCATTCTCAAGATTCTATTGGGATCATGACACTATTTTAATTCCACGATTTTTTCTCAATCTTATTTTTTAATTTTCTCCGACTTAACAAAGTCTTCTTTTGTCAGGCTGATAGGTGCCTCTGACACCACAAGTTTTCAACTCAATTTTAAAGAATACGATGTCTTTCACTAGTTATACGCAAACCATTTATTATTAAGGTTCGTCAAACTACTTATAACTATCGACACGTTAATGACATAAGGTGCCAGCTCCATTTAATATGATTTGAATGTTGACAATGCATTGTCCTGACAGGGATTTGGCGGTAGCGCTGCGTCGTAAGTTAGGGGACTGGTTCAGGGTGGTGCAACTCCTCAAGTCGGGGCCTGCTGGTTACGAGGAAGCCGAGCGCCTCTACCTCGACATGGAACGACGGTGGGCGTCGGGGCAGCAATCGCTTAACGTGAACTAACTATGGTCCTTTTTTTCTGACAAGAAATTAGTTCTTTTCTCTCTTTCTTTTTTCTTTTCTTCGGTATTGATTGTGCCGTATTTTATGAAGCCGCCATTCAAATTGCCCAAGCAATACTGAAGAATTTTTGGTGCATAATCTACTGGACAATAGTGACATGTTGAGACAAGTGATAAGTTGCCATATTGTTGGTTTTCAGAGAAGCTTTCCAATTTTTATGTTTTACCAAATAGGAGTTCTCGAGCTTTGTGCAATTCATTCTCCAGATCATAAATGGGATCATGACACTATTTTATTTTTCACAAATTGTTCTCAATCTTAATCTTTCAATGTGCTCCGACTTTACAAAGTCTTCTTTTATCAGGCTGGTAGGTGCCTCTGATACCATAAGTCTTTAACTCAATTATAAAGACTACGATGTCACAATATAAATACCTTTCATTATTATTAAAGTTCATCGAATTAGTCTGAATTATTGACATGCTTATGGCACAAGGTAACAGCTCCATTTAATATGATTTTAATGTTGTCCATGCATTGTCCTGACAGGGATTTGGCGGTAGCATTGCGTCGTAAGTTAGGGGACTGGTTCAGGGTGGTGCAACTCCTCAAGTCGGGGCCTGCTGGGGACGACACCATGATGGAGGAGGCCCTCAACAACATAGGGCATCACTACGCTGATCGCCAGCAGTGGTGCGTGTAGTAGCGCGCAAAAGAATATACAACCGGTTGAGTTCTTATCGACATTTTTTCCTCACACTCTTATATTTTTGAGTTAATTCGGCGCCCGGCTTCTTTGGCTGGCTATTTTGAACTACATATTTATTGCTCACAGCTGACAGTTTAGTCAGCTAATTATTTTTTAGTCAATTCTAATTATTCCGACAATCTGATTTCCTGTTTTTAGCGTAAGTTTTGTTGCTGCAGGGAGGAAGCGGTGAAGCACTTCGAGCAGGCGCACAACCACGAGATGTTGGCGCGCTGCTATTACCAACTCGAGAACTTTGACGGCCTAGAGAACCTCGTTAAGAACTTGCCTGAAGGATCGAGTCTTCTGCCCGTTGTTGCTGATATGTTCTGCAGCGTGGGCATGAGCGAGCAGGCCGTCACTGCCTACATGAAGGTATGCTTTGTTCGATGCCACCCACTTATACCAATACTAGAATAAAGTCCAGCATTTTCATGTATGGTTTTGAACAGAAATCAATTTTATTGTAGTTTTAAGCGAAATATTTATTTTTTACGAGTCAGTGCGGCAAAGTGAAGGACGCAATCGACACGTGTGTGTCACTGAACCAGTGGCAGAAGGCGGTAGAGTTGGCGCGACAGCACAACGTCACCGAGACCGGGGGACTGCTCGGCCGCTATGCAGAGGTCCTCCTGCAGAAGGGAAACAAACTGCAGGCCATCGAGCTCTTCAGAAGGGCTGACAAGCTCAAAGATGCCGCCAAACTTCTCTACAAGGTGACATTTATTTCATATACGTTAATTCGAACAAACATTTCAGATAAATTTGGTGGGTAATATCGACAATGATGATAGCTACGAAAAGCAGACCATCAATAATTCTGATTGTACCAGTTCGTTCTAACTTCTTGTTAACTTAAAAGTGCAATTGGTACAAAAAAAGTAAAGTAAATTGGTTTGATACAATAGATCTCGAATCTATTATTCTCTGATAATAAACTAGAGCAATAAACTAGAGACATTTTTATGTCTCCAGATCGCAGAGGAAGAGAGCGAAAAGAAGCTTCATCCGTTGCGCATCAAGAAGATTTACGTCCTGGCCGCGCAACTCGTCATGGAGCACAACGCCAAGATGGCCAAGACCATGAAAGACGGTAAGTTCCTGTGCAAATATTTTAGCAACGGCTTGAAAATTAGGCTTTACATTACCTAGGTTGGAAGTACTTTACCCGAAATTTTGGCAAATGTTAGATTGTACGCAATAACTTTGTAAGTTTGATTGTGAAAGGCAAATGTCAACAATAAAGTATGCTTGTCCAAATTTCTGCTGGGTGTGCATTTTCAAAACCTAGTGTAAAACTGTAAATAATGGGGGCGCAACCGTAGGCCACAAATTTCGGCATGCGTCCCTCAATAATCTGGTTTTCTGGAACCTCATTGAACGAGACTACTTTTGGACAATGTTATAATATTTTTTTGTAGTGTTCAATAGAGTTTATTGCATTGCAGTTGGAGGCAGTCGCAGCGCGGCTCTGATCGGCATGTACGACGACCCCACCAACATCGACATGGGTGATGTCATTGACTCGGACACGTCAGGCAACGTCAGGAAATTCTTGGACAGCCCTTGGCGCGGCGCTGAGGCCTTCCACTTCCTTCTGCTGGCCCAGCGTCAGCTTTATGAAGGTCTGGTCCTCAGTGTATCAGCATCAGCAGAATGAAGGTCTGGTCCTCAGTGTATCAGCATCAGCAGAATGAAGGTCTGGTCCTTATTGTATCAGCATCAGCAGAATGAAGGTCTGGTCCTTAGTGTAGCAGCATCAGCAGAATTAAGGTCGGGTCATCAGTGTAGCAGCATCAGCAGAATGAAGGTCTGGTCCTCAGTGTAGCAGCATCAGCAGAATGAAGGTCTGGTCCTCAGTGTAGCAGCATCAGCAGAATGAGGTCTGGTCCTCAGTGTAGCAGCATCAGCAGAATGAAGGCCTGGTCCTCAGTGTAGCAGCATCAGGAAAATGAAGGTCGGGTCCTCAGTGTAGCAATCGTCAGCTGTATAAAGGTGATCTTTAATGTAGTAGCGTCAGCAGAATGAAGGTCTTGTGTTAAGTGCAGCAGCATCAGCTACGTATGTATAGAACAGCTATCAAAATTGTATTCATATTTGTTCCAGAATTCCGAAATCATTCGTTGAATAACTTCTCAAACTTACCAATCTACCACGAAGAATTTTTTACATTAAGTGAGGTATCCGTCAATCTTCATGCTACTTTAGTATGCACAATTTAAAACTGTCTTACACTGTCTCAGCTCGGTAACATCATAATTTGGCTTCAAAATGTCATGTAATCGCAATTAATCAATATCCCAATATTAGAAATTTTCAATTTAACACCAACATATAATTTCATGATGGCTCTTTGCTTATTCTTCTCATCTCTGATCGTATAACTTAGTATGTAACAAGGCGCAATAGTGCACAAACTAAAGATTTATGATGTCATTTTCAGGATACGTTGACGCCGCAATGAAAACTTGCCTGCACCTCCGCGAGTACGAGACCATCATCCCAGCGCGCGACATCTTCTCTCTGCTGGCGCTGTCGTCCTGCGCCAACAGGGCTTTCGCCACGTGCTCCAAAGCCTTCATCAAGCTTGAAGGCCTTCCTAACGTAAGAATCCTCTCGCTGTTTATCGCCGAAGTATCTTTTTTATTTCAAATTAATGGAAAAGTTCTCTGGGAAATTTCAAAATATAACATCGATGCACAGCTGATAGCTTCATCGTCATCAAGGTAGTTGGCATATCTTAGAAGAGCAGATGAATTCTGAATTAGATGTTATTTCCGTAATTGAATTAGATGTTATTTCCGTAATTATTTCTTTTGAAAATGATGCAACAGTGAATATTGCGTGTGCTTAGATCACCGACGAAGAGCGAGAAAACTACGAGGACTTGGCCATGAGCATCTTCCTGAAGTATCCGCCTAAAGACTCCCGCAGCAACCGAGCAGAGTGTACTAATTGCGAGACGATGATTCCTGACTGGTGGGTGGGGGCTGGTGATGTGGTGGGTGAGGTGAGGCAACTTAGGGTTTGATACCTGACTGGTGAGGTTTCTAATGGCGAATTCTATTGATATCCTATTGACATCCTTTATCCCTTAGAATTCTATTGACATCCTTTATTGTTCAGCTTCATCAGACTGTCTAATTAATCATAGATATTTTATCAATAAGTTTTTACTAAATGCAGTCTACTTGTATTGAACGTTGAATAGTAAACTATTACCTTTATTTCTAAAACTGGTCTCTAGGGTGAGCGTGTGTCCAAGCTGCAACACGAAGTTCACAGCTTGCGTGGTAACGGGCCGCCCCATCATGGACAACAGTGCAGCCTGGACCTGCACTGGTTGCCGCCACAGCGCCTTGCATCAGGACATCACCATGCGCTCACACTGTCCTCTGTGCCACACTGTCATCCCATCACACTGAGTTATGACGAGACGAAGCGTCGCACTATACTGTGTCAACATAAGGACTTTATTGAAGAATTCAAAATTCAAATAATATGTCTCGATGCTCAATCCCCATTGGACCTACGTTTAGAAGGTGTATGCCCCATGTTTGAACTAATAGTATAGTTCAACCATGGTATGCTCTATTTGGGCATCGAAGAAGTTACGCGGATGCGGATCCAAAATGACGCGTTTTTTATATTGAAATTTTAGGGACCGACATAAGTGCTACGTAATAATAAAACCTCATTTTTGCATCGCTTTGGCATAAATTTCATATTTATAATCGAGCTGTACGGCGCATTTCCTTAAGTCGCCATATGAATGGTGTTTATTTGGGCAGGGTGGCCCAGTGGCTGCAATAATTATTATTTTGTCGAAGGACCTTTTTCTTTTGTGATAATCGTAATGAATTGCTGTTGTCCGAGAATCAGGGCTGTCAACCTACGATACTATCGTTAAAGCAAAAACGGCTAGGCCGCCATCTTGCGTAAAGAAGCCAGACATCTTAGAGACAGATGTTCTATAAGAAGTCGATTATAACTGTAGTCATGTTGTCAAAAAGTTGAACTCTTTAATAATATGATTTTATTAGGTGATAATACTTCTCATTGTATTTGATAATGCTTAGTCAATGTTCATTTGTCTAGTCTATTAACGAACTGGTATCGACTCGCGCGCTTGCAAGTTAATTATCCTCGAGAGTTATTCTATCTCATATCAACTTTCACTTATCATTATTTGACCAAATGATTATATTATGATTTTATTTTATTTTGATATATTATATTATCTATTTTATTGCATAGAGACGTTTTTATCAGCCTATTTCTTATACACTGTAAACGGGGTGTTGAGGTAAGCTTATTTTAACTGAGTTACCCCTCGCGGAAAAGTCGTGTGTGCTCAGTGTTACTGGGTTGGGGTGCACATGTTTCGACTCGAATTCAAGTAGCTAGATCTGGGCTACCAAGAATAAACTCCACCGTAGTTCAGAAGATAACTCTTAATGATTGCCTCTAACGGACTAATAAGGGCATAGGTCAAGTACTTGGTTAGTTTCAGTTGCTGGTAGCGCTCTGGTACGGCTGGTACCCGTGCCGAGCACTTCTCGTGTTGTGAGGGCTAATAACCTCTGCACTCGATTATATTTCTCAGCGTTTTGGTACAGCTTCTGCAGTGCCATTCGCGCCTCTCGTGTCGTGGGAGGTAACATCTTCCACCCTCGAGAGTAATCGGAACTTTGCAGTGCATTAGGGCTAGAACCCCTAGTCACTGCGGCTGGTCGTCGGCATCTCGGTGCGGTTAGTTACCGTACCATTTGCTGTCCGTTCTTATGAATTGGCAGTGTATTAGGGCTAGAACCCCTAGTCTCTGCGGTTCGTTGTCGGCATCTTGGTGCGGTTAGTTCCCGTACCATTTGCTGTCCGTTTTTATGATTTGGCGGTGTATTGGGGCTAGAACCCCTAGTCTCTGTGGTTCGTTATTGGCATCTCGGTGCAGTTAGTTCCCGTACCATTTGCTGTCCGTTTTTATGATTTGGCAGTGTATTAGGGCTAGAACCCCTTGTCTCTGCGGTTCGTTATCGGCTTCTCGGTGCGGTTAGTTCCCGTACCATTTGCTGTCCGTTTTGTGATTTGGCAGTGTATAAACATAACATAAAATAGTGATCTAGGCGCTGAAGAGTAGGCCTGATATGGCCTGTCGCCGATTCTTTTCCTTTTCGTGCCTTGTTCACGGAAGATATAAAATTGTGTCATTTGACCGGATCTTTTCATGACTGACGATAGTTTGAAGTAGCTACTAGCCTTCCACCGGGTTCGATAAGGAGCTAGGCATTTCAAGTCTGAACTTGAAATTGCTAGATCCCCTAGTCTCTGCGGTTCGTTGTCGGCATCTCGGTGCGGTTAGTTCCCGCACCATTTGCCGTCCGTTTTTGTGATTTGGCAGTGTATTAGGGCTAGAACCCCTAATCTCTGCGGTTCGTTGTCGGCATCTCGGAGCGGTTAGTTCCCGTGTCATCCGCTGTCCGTTTTTGTGATTTGGCAGTGTACTAGGGCTAAAACCCATAGTCTCTGCGGCTGGTCGTTGGCATCTCGGTGCGGTTAGTTCCCGTATCATTTGCTGTCCGTTTTTGTGATTTGGCAGTATATTAGGGCTAGGACCCCTAGTCTCTGCGGCTGGTCGTTGACATCTCGGTGCGGCTAGTTCCCGTACCATATGCTGTCTGTTTTGTGATTCGTTGCGGTGATTGGGGCTAGATCTCCTAGTCGTTGCGGCTGGTTGTTGACATCTCGGTGCGGCTAGTTCCCGTACCATTTGCTGTCTGTTTTGTGATTCGTTGCGGTACATTAGGGCTAGATCCCCTAGTCTCTGCGGCTGATTGTTAGCATCTCGGTGCGGTTAGTTCCCGTATACCATTTGCTGTCCATCTTTGTGATTATTGCGGCGCATTAGGGCTAGAACCCCTAGTCTTTGCGACTGATTGTTGACATCTCGGTGCGGCTAGTTCTCGTACCATTTGCTATCCATTCTGTTATTCTCAGCTGTTTATTAGGGCTCATACTGTGTAGTTTCTCTGCTGTTGGTACTCCTGAAATGTCAAGCCTTTTTCCGTGAACTTTTGGACTAAGACGAATAATAAATTGTGCGCCTCATATTAAGAACCTTTTAATTCGCCTGAAGATTACCAGTATACTACGAAAAGTTCCTTGTGTTCATTCCTCCTCTCTCCAACGAAAGGGAATTTAAAGTCGGAGCAAAGAGCGACTCTTTAGCCCTTGTTTTTAGAATCAGTACGAAAGTCTCCACTTAGTCGGCACGCTACCCGTAATTATTTCAATTTCGCAGCGGTGTTTCCGGTTACATACAACAAACAAATGTCTAACAAAAAATACTCTAATGCTAAAAATACTATCTCTAATGCTTATAGGAACAGATTGAAATCAACCAGGGCGGCTTGATGAAATTGGTTGGTTAATTACAATAAATTAACAATTGTCAGTATTTTATTCTTAGCTCAAGTGACCTGCTGGATGATGGCGGCAACGGGACGAATTAAGAGACAAGGGCACGTGGCGATGACGAGGTGTCAGGAGCACGTGGTGGTGACGAGGTGTCAGGAGCATGTGGCGATGACGAGGTGTCAGGAGCACGTGGTGATGACGAGGTGTCAGGAGCACGTAGTGCGTGTGGTGACTAGAGGCACGTGGAGTTGCACGTGTCGTTTCGTTGAAGTGATGGCAGCAATGTGGTGCGTTATTGGTGCTATGATGTTGCTGCGAAACAGGGCTTTGTTAATTGTGAACACACGATTCAATTTGGTAAATAAGCAAGTTATCACGCGAGCTTAAGGCATGGCAAAATTGAATGACACAGAAACTCGCATTTTCTCCAGAATCCATCTATCACGGCTACACTACATTAAGCGCAACTGGAGACAAGTGCAATTCCAAAAGCAATGTCTATAAGTTAGTTTGCTTAATTAACCCGATCCTGCTGGAGCAGCAGCTGTACTAAAAGTGAGCTGGGAGAGACTGAGAGTCGGCAGCACATGCGGTCTACCGGAAATGAGTGTTGCCAACGGATGCGGTAATGCGCTAGCATGCATTTTCTCTACACTATTTTTCTAAATATAAAAGTCGTTATGTAGCGAGATTCGCTGCATAGGCACTGGGATCTTCTTCGTTCTTTTACCAGGAAGCTCTCTCGCCCACCCCAATAATTAGCCTACAAAATTAACACACCCCTTGACTTCCTATAGCGCACGATATCCACTCTTTTACAAGCTATTCATGTCCACGGGCCTCCTCTCCCAAAGCCCACCACCCGCTGCCTCATGAGCCGTATTCGGTCCAACCTGAGAACCTCAAGGCCCTCCACCTCAAGCACCTGAGCCTAAGCGGCCTCCAGTTCCTCAATTTTTAACGTCTCCAACTCCTAGGCATCCATTTCGGCCGTCTAGAAGAACTCCACAATTATCACTATCCTAAAGACCAGTATCAGTGACCAGGGCTCGTCCAACCGTTTCATCAACCTTCTCTGCCCGGGAGTTGAGATCCTGGAACGGCTCATATTTCCCAACCTTTCGGCTTCCCATGCATGGCTTGCCACCGTCTTCTCGCAACATGGTTTCGAACCGGGACATTCCGCTGTCATCGCCCTCCCGCTCGTGCAGCAAATCCCGATGGGCTTCGATTCACGGCGGTCACAAGCCCGGCTTGTTAAGATCTTTGTATGTATAAAGATCTTTGTTAGTATAAAAAATTCAATGTATTATTTTTTTGAAGTTCACCATCAAGGCTATTCACAATTGCCGGTATGGTGAAGAAAAACGAACGTGTCTTGTTCACTGACCATTGTGAGGAATAAATGAGTAGTGCTGTTGCAAAGAATTCAAAATTATATTTAAAAAGGTTGCTGTATGCCTAAAATTTTATCCAGAAAATAAACATTTTTCCACCTGCATTCGGGTGAAATAAATCTCTGCAACTATCTTGAGTAGTATAATTGGTTCAAATTTTTATGCAACAACCTATTCCAATCCTACAAGGTAATGGTGTTTTTTTCCGGGCACTGGCATTGATCAGAGAAAGCAATATGCGGCATAACTTTCATGTCTTATTCTTAATTTGTGAATTGCAAGCATTATCCCAGTTTGCAGGCCTGTAGGAATAAGATGTTTCAGTCTGCTAGATGGTACTGACTAAATCATAAAACCTACATTTTTTTCAACTGATTGGGTTTCATATATCCAGACTTGGCAAGTGGCGGTCACTGGGAAATTAAAATGGCTGAAATTTCATGCAT
>NW_025938171.1:0-575 GCF_000764305.2 Hyalella azteca | reverse complement strand
ATATTATGTATTAAACATAAATTAAACTCCCAATGAGTTAAAAATGGAGCAGAGAAGAAATTCTCAATAATATGAAGCTAGAAGCAGTTGTTCTTGCCTCACACTTCAGGGACCGATATCATAAACAGAAACATTCTTTAATGTTTCTGTTTAATGTTCTGTTCTGTTTAATGTTTTGAAACATTAAAGAATGTTTCTGTTATATATAATATAATAGAAATATATAATACATAAATATCTCTATTTCTGTTTTATATAATATATCATATAAATAAAATATAATATCAAAGAATCAGAATTTTTCTCGTCAAAATAAAGTATCACTTACACCGACTGGTACCCACAGACATCAAAGAATGTTTCTGTTATATATAATATAATAGAAATATATAATATATAAATATCTCTATTTCTGTTATGTATAATATATTATATAAATATTATAAAATATCAAAGAATCAAAATTTTTCTCGTCAAAACAAAGTATCACTTACACCGACGGGTACCCACAACTGCAGTAGGGCCGTGGCCATACTCCTAGTCATCATCCAGCCGTACTGCGGCATGACACGCGT
>NW_025938170.1:0-368 GCF_000764305.2 Hyalella azteca | reverse complement strand
TGGCCTGTGAGGTCACCTGATTTGAGCATTTGCAATTTCTTTCTTTGGGGACATCTAAAAGAGAAGTTCAGAAGTTGCCCTCACACCCTACCACATAGTGGCAAACCAGATATTTTTTAGAATCAGTAAATTTTTAATTTCCTCATTTACTAAAGATTTAAACCAATTTATTATGTATGATAAATTGATAATGCTGGTATCCATGATACTTTACTGGTCTACTTATAAGACTCAAAATTTAAAAATGAACTTGAAGGAAAAAAACTCTGCTTTGCCACTATGCCCTACCACAGCTAAGGGGATGGATTATTGCAGCAGAGGTTATGGCCATACCTCGCCATATGTGTGAACGTGCTGTAGAAAACTTC
>NW_025938169.1:40602-121153 GCF_000764305.2 Hyalella azteca | reverse complement strand
CAGAACCATCTGTTCCATGAGCATCCTAACCAGATGCGCAGTTTAGAAGACTATGTCCACATAACGTCTGCGGCCTTGACAGGACTGGCCCCGGCCGCTGTTATCCTCAAACATTATCGGTAAAATTAAAAAAAATTATATATTATTAGTAAAATTTTTTTGAAAATTAACTCGTTTTATTTGAATTATTTAATTAAATTCCATGCTAATAATTACTGTCATATTCAATCATTATCGGCGAGAAGGCGAGATTAATCAATAAAAATATAATATATTAATTTAATAATAGACTGAAACCCTTGTCCGCCTTTTAATTATTATGTGTAATTTGTGTGAAATTTTTCATTTAAAACTGTCTTTATTAATACATAGACTAAATCCTCAATTAGCCACAGAATTGTTTCATGTAATAGTAATAGTATAAATTTAATATATATAATTAACTTCGCTCGGGCTCAGATTTGTTTAGTGTAATGCCATACCAATTATCAATTATTATCCATTGCCATTTCTTAACTTTTTATTTCATACATGCTTTCAAATCTGGAATTTTATTAACTTTTTCAAGTTATTTCCGTTGTAATTAGTTTATCCCCGTAAAAATAGATAGCCTGGTCAAATTTTTGATAGCTACTTAAATTTTCGAGTACTTTAAGGGGACCTTTCATCCCAAAATCTATTTTCTATATTTAGGGAAGGATCGTCTCCAAACTTGGTACACATATGTAAAACAGAATTCTAAGACATTTTTGTTCATGTGAATTTTTCGAAAAAAAATGAAAGAAAACGTGAAATTCATAGAAAACGGCCGAAAAAGGGTCAAAAAGGGGGTACTCAAAAAAGTTATAACTGTTGCAAATCACATGTTACAACATCGAGACACGTATCATTCGATGCGTAAAACGATTATCTAGCGATTCATGGGCCACTTTTTCAATTTTTTTCTTGGTTCTCTTTTTATGACGATTTTTCTGAAAAAAACTGAATTTTTCGAAATTTACCCATATTTCCCCCCTTTCTTCAAAATATTTCCAAAAAATGGCCCGACAATCTCTAGATATTTTAATTGCGAATCGAATGGTGTATGTCTCATTGCTGTAGCTTCAAAACTCGAGGAGTTATAAGGTTTTCCGTGACCATAATTGTGAATTTATATTACAGCCCGACAAAGTCGCGGGAGCATCTGCATAGCACTAAATGTAGCAAGGATACGAAACTAAACGTTGCTGGAGCTCGATTCCACTCGAGGATGCTGGGAGCAAGTGCTAGTACACCTACCCATATGCTGTCTGCGGGGTAACTGAGGTGCAATTCGTGAGTTCGTGTAGACGCTCTATTTCAAGTGTTTGGTAGCTAATTACTTCCATAGGGATTTGTTAAAGAACCCCGCACCCGCCCCCCCTTTTGGGATCTGTACTGAACGCATAGCTCAACGTACAGAGATGGTTTTGGTACCGTTGAATGCGTCAGAAAAGCAGCTTTAAGATGAGTATAGTAACTGGAGAATGGCATAATTGGCCGCTTTACGTCAGACGATTTACTTTATAGTGAAAGGCCGTGTAATTACTAACTTGACTTTACTGAAGGGGGCCGGACACCCGCCCCCCTTTTGGGATCTGTAGTAAATGCATAAATCAACGTACCGAGATGGTTTTGGTACCGTTGGATAGCTCAGAATGTCAACTTTAAGATGAGACTAAAAACCGGAAAACGCCACAATCCAAAATTTTGCCGTGAAAGGTCCCGTTAACTTACAAATATTATAACTATAAACTTTTTCATTTATCGCTACAAGAACCCCCTTACACTCGGAAAAATATATGGCTCATATTTAAAAAAAATAGTGACACACTACACATGCACGTATCACTGATACGCCTCGCCTCCCAGCAGGAAGGGGGCAAAAAGTGTATGATCATTTGGACAAAGTCCCACTTATTCCTGTGAGTGTACAGTAATTGTACGTGCAGGTATCTGGTGGTGGATGGTCTGGAGTACATAGTATCAGGAGCAACGTTCATGCTCATACCTATGCTCATGCTCGCGCATAGTAAGCACCAAGACTCCCTCAACCGGCAGGTTTGTCACTAATTAACCTTTTAATTAAGTAATTTAATACCCTTTTAATTAATTAATTTAATGTTTCAATTAAAGATATGCATAAGCACCAAGACTCCCTCAACCAGCAGGTTGGTGACTAATTAACCTTTTAATTAATTAATTTGATGTTTTTAATTAATTAATTTAATGTTAAGCACCAAGACTCTACGAACCAGGTTGGTGATTAATGTTTTAATTAATTGATTTAATGCCTTAAATGAAGACACTCATAAGCACCAAGACTCCCTGAATCAGCAGGTTGGTAAACTTTGATTAATTAAATAATTTAATTGTTTAATTAAATGTTATAATTACTTAATCAAATGTTTTCATTATTAATTAAATCTATTAATTATTTATTTGAATATGTTGATTATTTAATTAGGTGTTTTAATTATTTATTTAAATACTTTAATTTTTTAATTAAATATTTTAACTAATTAATTAACCGTTTTTACCAAATATACACAATATAATTTAAAAATGGAATTTACGAACAGCATCGAGTGTCCATTATTTGTTTCTATAGATAATTTCATGTTATTTTTGATCACGCAGAGTTTAGGAGAAAACATAACAATTAATATAAATGTTCAAAATCATATTAAAAAGATACACATGTACTAATACCTCATGTACCGCAGGTACACATGTACTAATACCTCATGTATATCACATGATTTCATTTGAATGTTTTTAATAATGTGCGTTTAAACGGGGACAGTAGCGGTAGCTGATAGACTACTGGCTCAGTACACTATATACTGTGAGAGTTGGGTTAAGGCCGGTGTTGCTTGCTTAAGAATGAAGTTGATATTTAAATGAGTAACTTTCATTATTAAATGTGTGATTCCATCTAAATGTTGTTTAAGGTATATACAAGGAGAAAGTATTAGCCTATGGTGCTATCAGCAAGTATTATCCACTTCGTATATCGGGCTAAAAATTGGAAAAAATTATCAAATTTTATTTTTCATTATTAATTCTAAAGAAATATTTGAACATTATGGCTAAAAATTTAGAGAAACTACTACAAATTTCGAAGTAAAAAGTACTATCCGCGTCCACTATTGGTAAATACCTTAATAAGCACTTTTACCTTTCGTCCGTCTACCGACGGCAGCATTCGTTACCGGGCATTTAAATACATATAACATTAAAGACATTTTAGAGAAGCATGAATGTTTAGTGAAGGCTCATTTTTTTCGTTTATTGTGAAGACAGCAATGAAAATGTGATTCTAAGTTGAGATCGTTATAAATCAAGTAACAATATTTTAACAAGAATGCTCTGTGTGTATTTTTGTCCTGTTTTATCATAAGAATTAATTTTGGGCAAATTTATCATTCTCCAAAAACTATAATCTTTGCCTATCATCAGAAGACTCCTGCCTAAATTCAAAACTATCACTCGTATATGTTGATTTTGTAACACATTTTTCGTACTCTTCTACAAGGTATCGTACTGATTCTAATTAATTTGTTATGATGGTGTTAAATTTAAATTTAATTTTGTTTGAAGATTACCTTGCCTGAAATACAGAGACCTGTGGATAGTGTTAAATTTGTATACCTTATAGGCTTATACCCTTATACACTAGGAATTGTTACACCTCAAAGTTAATTTTATAATATACGAAGCTTTCATGAGTGCTAGATGAAAAAAAACTGAAACCTATATATAGATTAAATTGACGACATTAAGTTATTAACACCAGATTCCAAAATGTCTTATATGAAAGAGAAATTAATTCATCAAAACAGCAATTGTTTTGGAGTTGCGGGGCGCAGTATAGAGCTCTAAATTCTCCAAAAAGTAATAGTTCATATTGCTAAATAGTGATACATTTATTCCACTTAGCACTGATTCGCCCTTTTTCCTGGCCAAACTGGGTCACGATGACCCACACAAGCTAAAAATTGCATCGCTAACTGGACAAAGTTTCGCTCATTACTCTGAGTGTGGATGTCGAATTTCCAAGTCGTTTGTTTCATTTTTTCATCTCGCCGATAGTAACGGACTGACAAGATTTTTCTCCTAATGACTAATTTTCTTTCTAACATTAATAATAATCTAACAACCACACAATCAAAATTTTGTGGCATTGTGGAAAATAATTTAAAACCAATAGTATTGTTTCCGGAGATAATTGAGACGCGTTGTTGAGCCAGCCAACTTTTTTCATAAGGAATATTTCTCAAGTTATTGTAGTTTAATTAATGATAACTGATGAACATAACAAGCAGGATGGATAATCTTTGCAGGTTTAGACTCCGATCATACCGCATCCTAATAATAATATTAATAAAGCCACTATATGATAATTAAAAAAAAATACCCTATCAAATCCACATTTTTCATTTTGCGTTAAACTCTCATTTCACTCTCGTTTAAAAGAATAAGAATATATTCTCGTAGACAAAGTCACACTCATTTCGAGAGTAATAACGTCTTCACGTGGCTATATATATAGTGGCTCGATTTAGCCAAAGAATTTGACAGTGTTCCGCATGAGCGGCTGTTGCGTAAAGTGAAGTCTTTTGAACTGACGGAAACGTACTCCAATGGATCAGAGATTTCCTAGTAGGTAGACGACAACGTGTAAGTATTAACGGAACCGTGTCAGACTGGGCATCAGTGCGCAGTGGCGTGCCACAAGGAAGCGTCCTGAGGCCTATTTTTTTAGTTGCTTTTATAAAAGATCTGCCAGAAGTAGTATCCAGCATGTGCTCCATGTATGCCGACGACACAAAAGTTTATAATACAATGAAGGCCTCAAATAAAGTGCAATTGCAAGATGATCTTGACAGTTTAGTTAACTGGGCTGATACGTGGCAGCTGCGGTTTAATTCTGACAAGTGTAAAGTACTTCATCTCGGGAAGAACAATGAACAGCAAGATAACAGTATGAGAAGACATGACATGGTTACAACGAGAGAGTAATGATAGAAAAGTCTAGAGTGGAAAAAGATCTCGGAGTTTATGTCGACAAGGAGCTGAAATTTTCTAAGCATGTTGAAACGCAAGCTAATACATCCAACAAACTTCTTGGAATAATCAGACGCTCCTAAGAGTTCCTAGATGCAAAAGCGATGAAGCAGTTTGTAAGGGCACGCGATCCGCTCTTCTTAAAGTCACTTGTTCTGCATTCCAAAGCTAAACTCGACGCTAGGGCCGATTGTAGACTTAGATCTTGTCCGCCCACACTCGACAGGTGAGCTTGTTAACCAACGGCTAATTCTGGTTCTATAATTTTGTACTATATTTTTTAAGATGAATTATCCACTTTGAAATAGACCTTGAAATGCCAACGAAAGCAATACCTACATGACTGTTCAATCTCGACAGGTCGGACCTGAACGGCCAAACCTACCGTCCCGCAAGCTCAAATCTCGTTGCCATATTATACTTTAGATTATCCGGGTTACATTCCATTACTTTACGTAACTCAGCTTTACTTTACTGCACTTAATGTAACTGTTCTTTGCTACCGTAACTTTTCCGTCACTTTGTCGTAGTTTTGCGTCGCGTAGCGCCTGAAGTTGACTCCCCTTCATTTAGCATTCTTTGATCTATTGTTAATAAATGTTTCTGTTTACTCCTGAAGTTGTATTGCATCCACCCCATACGTTAAACAAACCGTATCCCTTGACACAGTTGTTTGTTGCAGTCGTGCGCTCGAATCTAGAGTTTAGAAACGCCGTGTAGCCACCTAGATTTGAAAAGGACCAAAATTTAATTGAGAGTGTTCAAAGAGGCGCAACAAGGATAATTCCGGGCTTGAAGGGCAAGTCCTATGAAGAAAGATTAAAGATTATGAAGGTTCCAAGCCTCTGTTATCGACGTCTACGTGGGGACCTCATTGAAGTATACAAGTATATTCATGGTTTATACAAGGTCCCCAAAGGATTACTAGAAATTGAAACAAGAACCAACACCAGGGGCCACGGCTATAAACTAAAAAAACTGCGTTGCAACTCATCCAAGCGACAACATTTCTTCTCGCTCGGACTCACCGACATGTACGTGGAACAGCCTCCCCAATTGCATTGTTGACGTTCCGAGTAAGAACGCGTTCAAGAAAATACTAGATAAAGCTATGGAAAAATATATGTACAGACTTGAAATGCCAAGTACCATATCGAACCCGGTGGAAGTCTAATAGTTATTTCAAACTATCGTCAGTTTGGGAAGGATCCGGTCAAAGGGCCTGTATTTAGATCTCCTGTGGACAAGTCACGAAAAGTACATACAAGAATCGGCGACAGGCCACATCATGCAGCCCTATTCTTCACTATGCTATGCTATTGAAGGTAACGTTGCTCACGTTAAGATTTTCATCTAATTCGATAAACTTTGATTTACTTCAAAATTCAGTGGGATGATTTTTCGTATTACAACAAATCGTCATGATAGAAAAGTTTACTCACTGACGATAATCTTGATACTAATGATGATAAAAAAGGAATCGATGTAAAAATCTGAAATAATTCTGTTCACAGCGCACTGATAAAATCTACTTATTTTTCAAATTTGAATGAAATCCGTTCAGTATTGATGGATTTATGGCTGGCAGAGTTGAACATGAAGTTAGGTTTCCTGTATTAATAAAAAAGGGAGGTCGTGATTTGTCCCGCCTAACTAACTTTCGCCCCAGTCGTAGCTTCTCTCATCATGTTTTGCTCTCATCAAAATAAGTGACGTAACACCCAAATATTCCGAGTAAAAAGCTTGAGAAGTGACAAATTTCTTGCGAGAGGCACCCGCGTGAAACGAAGAGGGTTTCCTAAATATATGATTTTCGAGTAATATATTCCAATTAATTAATGTGGATCCCCTACATATGTGCCAATTTATGCATACGCTTCACTTCATGGATGGCGATTCATTAACGTGCCTTCGCTACATAGGTCATTCACATTCATTGAAAATGCTCACATGGCAAGCCGTGACTACCTTCGCCTGCAGGTTTGTAGTCTGGCGTCAGTGTAGCCAGATAGACCTTTGTCTGGTCAAATTCGACAATTTGGGCTTTTTGCAACACTTCTCTTTAACTTCAGTTCTTGTTGTTTGTTTGTCTGTCTGTCTGTTTGTCTGTCTGCTACAAATCTTATAATCGATATTTAACACACTTCTACCTGTCCAATCTATCTTAAATTTGGCACACTTGCGTATAAAGTTGGAGACAATGCATGAATCAATTGACAGAATAAATAATTTTATAAATTATAAAAAAAATTCATTATAAAAAAATCTAAAAATAATTTCGTCAGCTACAAATCCATATATGACACAATTTGACCTGTCCAATCGATCTGAAATTTTGCATAATGGCATAAAGTCAGAGACAATGCATGAATCAGTTGACAGAATGAATAATTTTGATAATTTACAAAATTTTGATATCCTAAAAAATTTTTGATTAATAATTTTTTTCAATATTTGAAAATAAAATTAGAAATTCATTGTACATATGTAACATCCAAGAATCTGGATTGTTCAGAAGTGTTGTCTTTAAAAAATAATTTTTAAAACGCATATTATTTCTGATTGCGTTGGCCAGCGAAAATCTTTGAAGCCATAAACTTGTGGTATTTTTATTTTCAATAGAAAATGATTTAGACCTTTTTATAAGACACGAAAAATCAAATTTGTACAGCTTATTACAAATTAACCAAGTAATTATTTATTACTGGCTGTTTTCTTACGTTTTTGAGACAAGATTTCGCCGTTTTCTAATGCTCTCATCTGGCAGCCCGAGGTAACCATGCCTGGCGCTCCGCGGAGACCTGCGAGACGCGGAGTCCGCGCTCGCGCGGGCGGGCCGGCGGCTCGCTCTGTCGCTCAGTAGCAGCGTTGCCAGATGGTATATTAGTAGTATAGATAATAGGTGTACCGTCACACTTTGAATAAACAGCTTAAATCATAGGCCACCACAACCATTTACCCCGAATCTTGTCTAACAAAATTAACCAATTACCCCTGAATAAAACCTATTCATTTACTCACAATCTTATTTCGAATATTACCCATCGTAACACTTTGCATAAACAGCTTAAATCATAGGTTTCCGATAATATCNGACAGTAACACATCCATCTGTTCCATGAGCTGTAACTCATCCATCTGTTACAGTGGAGGTTCAGAACCATCTGTTCCATGAGCTGTAACTCATCCATCTGTTACAGTGGAGGTTCAGAACCATCTGTTCCATGAGCAGTAACTCATCCATCTGTTCCATGAGCTGTAACTCATCCATCTGTTACAGTGGAGGTCCAGAACCATCTGTTCCATGAGCTGTAACTCATCCATCTGTTACAGTGGAGATCCAGAACCATCTGTTCCATGAGAAGCCTGGCCAGATGCGCAACGTAGAAGACTACGTCCACATGACGTCTGCGGTCTTGACAGGCATGGCACCAGCCGCTGTTATCCTCAAACATTATCGGTAAAATTAATAAACTTTATTTATTAATAATTTAATTTAGTTGAAAATTAACTGTCTTATTTAAATATTAATAGTAAAATTTTGTTGAGAGGGAACTCTTATTTATTTGAATTATTTAATTAAATTCCATGCCAAAAATTACTATTATACTCAACCATTATCGGTGAGATGGCGAGATTGTTCACTAAAAATCTAATATATTAATTAATAATAAAATGTAAAATTTTTTCCACGTCTTAATTGTAGTATGTAATTTGTGTAAAATTTTTTATTCAAAAATTAGCCCTTATTAATACTTGGATCAAAATTTTTTTTCGGTTAGCCACAAAATTGTTTCGATGTAATTTGTATTAGATTCAACAATTAAAGCTAATAGTTTTAATTTAATTAATAAATTGAATTAACCTCTCTCAGGCTCAGATTTGTTTAGTAATTTAGTGTAATGTCATGTCAATTATCAATTCTTATCCAATGCCATAATTAAATTTTTATTCCGTTCTTAATATCAACTCCGGAATTTTATTTATTTTTAAGTTATTACCGTCGTCATTCTTTTATCATCATAAAATATAGGTCGTCTGGTCAAATTTTGATAGCTACTTAAACTTTTGAATATATTAACTTACAAATATTAAAAATATAAATTTTTTCATTTATCGCTACAAGATCCCCTTGCACTCTGAAAAATATATGGCTCATATTTAAAAAAATATAACTCAGTACTCACTGCAGTGAGTGACAGAGAACGCATTTTCTCGTCGACGAAAACTTGAGGTCACGGACGGACAGACAGACAGACGGACAGACAGACGGACGGACGGACGGACAGACAGACAGACAGACAGACAGACGGAAGGACAGACAGACAGACAGACGGACGAACGGACGGACAGACGGACGGGCGGACGGACGGACAGACGGACGGACGGACAGACGGACATGGCGAGCACAATAGCGCATTTTTTTCATAAATGAGGAAATGCGCTAAAAATAATGACACACTACATGCACGTATCACTGATACGTCCTTTCACCGGGTCAAGCTGGATCAGAATGACCGGCAGGAAGGGTGCAAAAAGTGCATCATCATTGAGACAAAGTCCCACTTATTCCTGTGAGTGTACAGTAATTGTACGTGCAGGGCAGGAAGGGTGTAAAAAGTGCATCATCATTGGGACAAAGTCCCACTTATTCCTGTGAGTGTGCAGTAATTGTACGTGCAGGTACCTGGTGGTGGATGGTCTGGAGTACATAGTATCAGGAGCAACGTTCATGCTCATAACCATGCTTATGCTCGCGCATAGTAAGCACCAGGACTCCCTCAACCAGCAGGTTAGTAAACCTTGATTAATTAAATAATATAATTAATTAATTGTTTACATGATTAATTAAATGTTTTAATTAATCAATTAAATGTTTTAATTAATTAATTAAATGTTTTAAGTAATTAATTACTGCCTAATTAATTATTTAAATGTTTTAATTTATTAGGCAATGTTTTAGTTAATTAATTAAATGTTTTTGCCAAAGATACACAATATAATTTATGAATGGAATTTATAAACAGCATCACGTGTCCATTATTTGTTTCCAAAGATAATTTCATGTTATTTGTGATCACGCTGAGTTCAGGAGAAAACTTAACAGTCAATAAAAAATCTAAATCATATTGAAAAAGATACACGTCTTGTGCTGATACCTCAAGTACCGCAGGTACACATGTACTATACCTCATGTACCACAGGTACACATGTACTAATACCTCGTGTATCACAGGTACACATGTACTAATACCTCATGTATCACAGGTACACATGTACTAATACCTCATGTATCGCAGGTACACATGTACTAATACCTCATGTACCGCAGGTACACCTACAAATGGGTATACTTTGGTTCCTCTTGGCAGTTACTATGTACGCAGAGACCGTGAACATGGACAAGCCTGTCTACCCCATTATACGTGGCTTTCTACTCATCTACCTGGTGAGTTATGTGGTATATTGAAAATCAATTTCAATCTAAAAATATATAATATATTTCATATATATATAAATAATTTCAATCTATAAAATAAATCTATAACATTAATTTCAATCTAAAAATATTTAATTAATTTCATATACATAAAAATAATTTCAACATGTAAAATAAATCTATAAAATTAATTTCAATCTAAAATGGATAATTAATTTCATATACATAAAAATAATTTCAATCTACAAAATAAATATATAAAATTAATTTCAATCTTAAAATAAATATATAAAATTAATTTCCATCTAAAAATATATTTCATGTCAGGGTGGACTGTGGATCCAAGCAGACTTCATCCTCTGGAACATGGATAACGACAAGCGGTGGCCTCCAGAGGACCATTTCTACCTCTTCCTTGAGACCATGACGATGGCCTGGCACTTCATCGGGGCCATCATGGTCACCTGCATCGTTAACTTCATCGTCCTCTTCCTGGTGAAGAGGCTAACAGCTTCACAAGTGAGGCAGGAGCTCGACATCAGTAAAGGTGCCATTCAAGCCCTGATGGCGCTGCCTGAGGGCGAGCGTCGTAGCCTGCGTCAAATGGAGGCATAAGTGGGGTGTAGCCGCAAAGCCATCTCCAACTATCTCAAGGACCCCGTGAACTACGGAAAGCGGCACACCAAAGGCCGCCCCAAGAAGATGTCGGCCCGTGACACGCGTCGCCTCTTCTGAGTTACGGCGCCCGGCGACTTGAGCGCACCCAAACTAGTCCAAAAGTTGGAGCTCAATGTCTCCAAGTCTACCGTCTCTCGCACCCTCGCGTCCTCCGGCATCTTACAATACGTGAAGATGAACAAGGCCCCCCAATTGACCGATGCTCACAAGCATGCCAGGGTCGCCTGGGGCACAAAGTATGCATGTACTAGTGATGAAACCTGGGCCAAAACCATCTTTTCTGATGAGAAAAAATGGAATTTGGATGGCCCAGATGGTCTGAAGTACTACTGGCATTACCGCAGGAATGACCCAAAGGCAGCTTTTAGCCGCCAAAATGGCGGGGGCAGTGTAATGGTGTGGGAGCCTTTCATGCAAACGGAACGAGCGAGCTCGTCTCCCTCAAAGGCAACCAGTGCGCGGACGACTATGTCCAAACGTTCGAGGACCATCTACTTCCCGTCATCCGCCACCGAATTCGCCGCAGCGCCATCTTCCAACAAGATAATGCCTCAATCTGTACAGCGCGCACGACCAAGGCCTTCTTCAAGCGTGCCAAAGTCCGGGTTATGGACTGGCCAGCCAAGTCCCCCGATCTGAATCCCATTGAGAACGTCTGGGGGTACATGGCTGGCATCGTCTACGCCTGCTGGAAGCAGTATGACACGAAGGAAGAACTCGAGTTGGCCATTCAAGCCGCCTGGTCCAATCTGGACCCCAACTACCTCCGTAGATTGTCTCAGGGCATGAAAAAGCGGTGCTTGGATGTCTACAAAGCCAACGGGGAGCATATCGGTGCATAATTTTTAGTTTTGCAGCTGACGTTTGTTTTGTTTTGCCTAAAATGTCAAAGTGTACAAAGTGGGGCTAACCTTTAGCGTCGGGGCAAAAACATGTGTTTTTCATTTTCTCCCGTTACTAATTACATTTTCAAAACAGTCTATTGTATTTTGATTACTGAGACCAAGACGATTCGTTTGCCACCATTTGCACAATAAAACTCACAAAACTCGATGTGTTATGATGTTTTAAAGGGGTGGGGCTAACCTTTTGCGTCGGGCTGTACTGTGAGAGTTGAGCTAAGGCCGGTGTTGCTTGCTCAAGAATACCGAGGATATTTAAATGAAGAGCTTTTATTACATGATTTCATTTTAACGTTTTCGATAATGTGCGTTTAAACGGGGACAGTAGCGGTGGCCAGTAGGCTACTGGCCCATCTCACTACAGTATATACACAGTGCGATTTGAGGTAAAGCCGGTGTTGCTTGCTTAAGAATGAAGTTGATATTTAAATGAGGAACTTTCATTATTAAATGTTTGATTCTATCTCAATGTTGTTTAAAGCATTAATACATGGGGAAAGTATTAGCCGATGGTGCAAGAGGCAAGTATTTTCCACTTCGTATATCGGGCTAAAAATTGAAAAAAAATTATCAATTTTTATTTTTCATTATCAATTTTGTAAAAATGTTCCAAAATTATGGCTAAAAATTGAAAGAAATTACCCCGAATTTCGAAGTAAAAAATACTTAATTGCCGCTTCCAATATCGGCTAATACTTAAAGTAATAAGCACTTTTACCTTTCGTCTACCGACGGTAACGCTCGTCACCAGACATTTAGATACATTTACTCGTGCATTAAAGACATTTTACGTAGACATTACGTATCTGTAGACAATAAAGAAAATGATAATTTGTTAAATGAGGAAATTGTGAAATTTACAATTGTCGCTTCGAATGATGAATGTGAGGTCACTTTAAAAAAAGCATAAAGTTTAGTGAAGGCAGATTTTTCGTTTATTGTGAAGACAGCAACGAAACGAAAATGTGATTCTAAGTTGAGATCGTTATAAATTAAGTTACAATATTTTAACAAAAAAGGCTTTGTGTGTATTTTTGTCCTGTTTTATAATAAAAATCAATTTTGGCCATACTTATTATTTTCCAAAAACTAAAATCTTTGCCTATCATCAGAGAACTTTAGATTAAACACCAAACTATTACTTGTACATGCTGATTTTTTACCTCATTTCCGTACTCTTCTACAAGGTATCGCATTGATTCTAATTAATTTGTTATGATGGTGTTAAACTTATATGTAATTTTGTTTGAAGATTACCTTGCCTGAGATACATAGAACTATGGATAGTGTTAAATTTTCATACCTTATACCTTTATACACTTGGAATTGTTACACCTCAAAGTTAATTTTGTAATAACCGAAGCTTTTATGAGTGCAAGATGAAAACAAAATGAAAGCTATATATTGATAAAATTTACGACATTACGTTATTAACAACAGATGCCAAAATGTCTTAAATGAAACAGATATTAATTCCTCAGTACAACACATGTTTTGGAATTGCGGGGCCGGAATAGAGCTCTAAATTCTCCAAAAATTAATGGTTCATATTGTTAAATAGTGATACATTTATTCTAAGTAGCACTGATATGCTATTTTTCCGGGTCAAAATGACCCACACGCTGTACAAAACTTTTAGCGCGACCTCCCTTTTCAGCGGAAGGAAAGAGTTAATAACACTTGTATGGAATAATGTAAAGAAAACTATTCACTTAAACTGAATTTATTGAACCGAATTTGTGTCGATCAAACACAAAAAATGAAACAAAGACGATAGGCGCGAGCTGCTGCCCGGTGGAAGTCCTCTGAATCGGGAGCAGGAGCTTCACCTGGCTAGTGTACACCAGCCAGGCAGCACAGGGAAACTGACACGCTAAGCTCCGTGCAGCCCATCCTGTCAAAATAAATGCCAACTGATTTTAATGAACGAAAGCCAAAAGAAAAAATTGGAACAAGCTGAATGTTAGGGTTCTAAATATTAAATCTTAAATTTACGAACCTGGCAGCTATGCTCTTTAAATTTAAATGATAATCTTAGAATAAGAGATTTATACAACAAATTTGGCTTTCAAAAGTATATAGCATATATTTCAGTTGTAAGACAAGACGGGTTTTATTATTTGGGTTGAGAGTAGTGAAGGGGAAACGGTTATCCATAATGGAAACCGGCCGGGGCTACAAGTTGCCACAACACCCTGAGCTTAAGTGACGGACAACCAACCTGCAGCATCCGGTCCTCTCCACAGCTCTCGCAGAGACCCGTCCTCCGTGAGAAGACGAGCTGATGCCGCAGTCCCCAGATCGTCCCAGCACCTCGAGGCCGCCACCTCAGACGAGACGCACGCTTGAAGGTCTCACTCCATAACGTAGACGTGGAGGACAAAGCTTAAAGGTGTGGCGTCGTTGGCAGTCGTAATGGATCTGTCTGTTGGGCTGTTTCTGAATCGGACTAGAGGTTTGAGTTTAGCCTCTATCTTCAAAGTTGGATTCGAAGAAATGCGGAAGGCTGCCGACACTATTGCAAAAAATGTTGGGAAACTGCAGCCGGCCAAATAAACTTACAACTAACTCAAACCCAAATAACAAACGTCCAACTAGAAATATCTTAGTCAAGATAATTTTATACACACGAGCTAAATATTGCATCGCTATTTATATTGAAAATGCGATGAAATATTGCATCGCTACCCACTCGCTCATTACCTGAGTGTGAATATCGAATTTCCGAGGCGTTCACTGCATTTTTTTCATCTCGCCAATAGTGGAGGATTGACAACATTTTCTTTCTAATAATCAATTTTTTCTAATAATAATAATGTAATAATCACACAATCAAAATTTTGTCTAGTGACCTTAGCATTCGTTACCAAATTTTATGAATGCGAAAAACATTGTGGAAAATAATTTTAAACCAATACTATTTTTTTCGGACTATAATTGAGATGCGTTGTTGAAGTAGCCAACAATTTTTCGTAAGAAATATTTCTTAAGTTAATGATAATTGATAAACATAAGCATAACAAGCAGGGTCGATAATCTTTGCAAGTTTAGAATTCCATCATACCGTATACCCGTTAATAACAATAAACCTGATATATTATAATTAATAAGAAATACCTCATCGAATCCACATTTTACATATTGCGTTAAACTTCCATTTAACTTTCGTTTAAAATAATAAGAATATATTTTCGTAGACAAAGTCACACTCATTTCTGCGAGAGTGATAACGTCTTCACGTGGTCATTGAATGTTGCTAACGTTAAGATTTTCATTTAATTCGATAAACTTTAATTTGCTTCAAAATTCAGTAGGGATGATTTTTCGTATTACAACAAATCATCACATTAGAAAAATTTATTCACTTACTATTATCCTGTTGCTCATGAATAATCGCAAACGACAGTAACCAAGTATAGTATTCTACATGAAAGGAATTTTACGTTTACTACTTCGTCCAGACATTTTTCATGGACACTTTTCATGGATGATTTTTATTGACGAATTATCACTTCATGGACGAACTACCAAATTTGAGGAACATTTTATTTAGAAACCTTGCCAGCCTTTAGAATGGATACACCATCAAAACAAACGTGTTAACGCATCAAACTTAGTAAAATTTTTCAGAATGCTCTAGGTAGTGGACCTCATTAAAAATCAATAATTCCTACTGAGGCCGTGATTTGTCCTGCCTAACTTACTTTTGCCCCAGTCGTCGCTTCTCTCATCATGTTTTGTTCTCATCAAATAAGTGACATAAGATCGGGTTCCAAAGGCCGGATCCCTTGTGAATCAAGTCACGAAAAATTCAAGAATCGGCAACAGGCCATGGGCCTATTTCTTCAGTGCCAACACTTCTATTCTATTCTACCCAAATATTCCGTATAGAAAGCTTGAGAACTGACATATCTTGTGCGAGAGGAACTCGCGTGAAACGAGGAGGGTTTCCTAAATATATGATTTTTTAGTAATTATATGTAAGTACTTAATGTGTATCCCCTACATACAGTATGTGCTAATTTTTGCATACGCTTCACTTCATGGATGGCGATTCATTAACGTGCATTCGCTGCATAGGTCATTCATTGAAAATGCTCACATGGCAAGCCGTGACTGCCTTCGCCTACAGGCTTGCAGTCTGGCGCCAGCGTAACCAGATGGGCCTTTCTGGTCAAATTCGACAATTTGGGCCTTTTTCTGATTGCGATGGCCAGCGAAAATATTTGAAGGCTATAAACTAGTGGTATTATTATAATCAATAGAAAATTATTTAAACCTTTTTATAAGACACGAAAAATTAAGTTTGCACAGCTTACCACAAATTAACGAAGTAATTATTTAATACTGGCTGTTTTCTTATGTTTTTGTGACAATATTTGGCCGTTTCTAATGCTCTCATCTGGTAACCCGAGACCGGCGAGACGCAGAGTCCGCGGCACTGAGCTCGGCAGCTCGCTCAGAAGTCAGTTAGCGATCAGCAGTGAGAAAGGGTGTGTGTCGGTTCACGTTTTGGTGACAGAGGCTAAGACACATTTCATTATTAGCTTCATTTCAAGATTTAAATTCTCATTAGAATGGATAAATCTTCTGACTTGACTTTCTGTGTAGACTGTGTGATTTTGGATGTCGAAGGAACCACAACTTCCATCAAATTTGTTAAGGTTTGTAAATCGTCATGTTTGAAGCCTGCGGTTTGTCTCAGGTGTCACATACTGTTGACTTCGAATTTTGTTCCAGCTTTTAGATATAACACTAACCTTGTAACAACTTCAAAATTAGCTGCTAGAAGATCTTTCTGTGACAATCCTTCAATATTCAATTTCTATGTGGTATCGAGATTTAAATCATAGATTGAAGTTTTTGTCTCTAAGTATCACGTCTCTTACGTAACTAAATAAAGATTGAGTAGCTATCGCGTCTACTATATAAATTGAGTATCACGTCTCCTACGTAAGTTAGGTAGGCTACGTCCTAAAGTTAAACGTGCAATATTGTTACTTCTGAATGGTGTCTTTGGTGTTATCGTTAAATTCATCCGTTATTCAGACTAAAAAAAATTCAAATTGCTTCTCCAAATTGCAAATACGAATTTTGATATAATTCTCAAAAAACTTAATCACACTGATTTTTAAACCAAGCATTTAATGACAATTTTCGTCAAGAACTTCCTGTGGAACTACCGGTACGTTTGTATTTTCCCAAATTCACTGTTGAAATCTACCATGTGTCAGAAGATAGGGCTGTAATATACTTTCATTAAATAATTAACATTAATGTAATACTTGAAGTTTTCAATCGAGGTATGGACTACGGTACGTCACTATGGATACCGAGATGAAGTTGATCGTTGAGTAAATTGATCAACTGGCGTTAAACGAGTTCATAAGGATATAAAATATAAGGCTTACTTTAGTTACTTAACGACTAAAGCGATGCGAGAACATGTGTGGTTACTGTGGTATAATATTTCTTGTTGCAGGACGAATTGTTCCCTTTCGCGGCATCGCATGTGAAACGCCATCTGCAGGACAACTGGCAAATCCGGGAGACGAGAGACGATGCAAACGCAGTGCTGCGACAGGTTAGGCTGATTATGTATTTAATTTTGTTATAGGTTAGGTTGATGCTGTTGCAGGTTAGGTTAATGCTGTTGCAGGTTAGGTTAATGCTGTTGCAGGTTAGGTTAATGCTGCAGGTTAGATTAATGCTGCTGCAGGTTATGTTGATGCTGTTGCAGGTTAGGTTGATGCTGTTGCAGGTTAGGTTGATGCTGTTGCAGGTTAAGTTAATGCTGTTGCAGGTTAGGTTAATGCTGCAGGTTAGATTAATGCTGCTGCAGGTTATGTTGATGCTGTTGCAAGTTAGGTTAATGCTGCAGGTTAGATTAATGCTGCTGCAGGTTATGTTGATGCTGTTGCAAGTTAGGTTAATGCTATTGCAGATTAGGTTGATGCTGTTGCAGGTTAGGCTGATGCAAGTGCTATAAGGCGATTAATTCCCCATCACTAATTTCGCCTCTCACGGCTGTGGTCTGTAACATCCGCGAAAGGTGAGGGATTCTATGCTGTATACGTGTCATGCTTTCACTTGAAGCTTATATTTATAAATTTTTATGATGTATACTTTAATTTCTTAACATCTTGGTTCTTTCTTTGGATTTTGAGGCTACAAAGAGTTCCTGATTAAAAATTTTGACAGTTATATTGGGTACCTATATATTGATTCTAACGATTAATTGGTATTCTGATTATTAGTCAAATTATGACCCCGATAACATCTCGCTGTTTACTTCCAAGTTGTTGAAGTGTATTCTCCAATGATAATATTGGGTTGAAAATTCACTTGTAATTTTTTCAGTCATTATTGTTTACAAAGTGCTTAACTATTTGTGTCGGTTAAATTCTTATGAATTGCAGTAAGTATGATCTGTATATAACTGTCTGATCTGTATGAAACTGTGTGATCTGTATGTAACTGTATGATCTGTATGTAACTGTGTGATCTGTATGTAACTGTGTGATCTGTGTGTAACTGTATTATCTGTATGTAAGTGTGCTCTGTGTGTAACTGTATTATCTGTATGTAACTGTGTGATCTGTGTGTAACTGTATGATCTGTATGTAACAGTATGCTCTATATTCATACCTAAATATGATCCGTAGTTAACTATAATCTTTATTTAATTGCATATTCTCAATTTGACATAATTCCCACAGGCGGAAGAAGATAGTGGGGAGAATCTTGCTGATGTAGGAAACGACAACCAGGATTGCGTGATTGATCGAGTGGTGAAGCTGGTGCAGGATATGATTGCTCAGGACAGGAAAGTGCCATGTTTGAAGAACTTGCAGGGAAAAATATGGAAGAAAGGATACGAAGATGGACGACTCAAGGGACAGTGAGTTTATTGAAATTTAAAACCAAATTTTGGCGCTCGTAGCCGCCTGAGTTCTTCACGGAGTAACAAATATGTTTAATACCGGTATTTCCGAAAATTTCAATGCAGTGATTTTAATATATTCCTGGATCGAAAAAAATGGTATCCAGTACACGGAAAACGAATGATCATGAGAAGCTACTAAAGGTTTTCATAGTACATGACCAAGAATATTTAACGAACGAATATGGTGGAAAAACATTTAATTCAATAATTATGTGTAATTTTGACTTGAACTAGGCGTTTGATTTAGGATCTTTCACTTAACATTCTTACATTATAATGACTGTGGGTGCAATCTTGCCGCAAAACAAATTATTTAAAACTATTCCTGGCCTATTTAAATTTTGTCACTTCAAATTCGGCTGCTTAATGATCATCTGTTAAGATCTTTACCCTCTACCGCCACATATCACTCTCCGGGAAGATAAGTTTCAACTTTATTGAGGTTGACATTTGTACGCAACAGAGAACATTTTAAAGTTGTCGTACGTGGCGGCAACCATCAGTGCAAGTCATTTTGCGATCACTAGAACCTATCCTTTTTTGGAAGTAGGCGCGTGACAATATTGCTCCGGTTACTCGTGTCAGGCGGTAGAGGGTTAAACCTAGTGACATTGTTATTCTTTTAACCGTTTGTGTACTTGGGGTAACATTCGTTATCAGGCCTCGAGATACGAATGGCATTTATAACAATTAATGTATCTGCCGACAAAGGTTTAACCCCATTGCCGGTAATGTATAATGTTTGTTAAGTGAATGGAAGGAAGAGATAGTTTATCATAAAATTCATGAATGACGATTAAGCTTTGTATTTTCCAACGTAAACAAAAGTAGCCAGGCATATATAATAAATAAAATGTAACTCAGTATTCATGCAGTGAGTGACAGAGAGCGCATTTTCTCGTCGACAACGTGAAGTCACGGGTGGACAGACAGACATGGCGAGCACAATAGCGCCTTTTTTCCATAAATGATAAAATGCGCTAATAAGATCATAAGTAATATTCGTGCGGTTTTCTCATAGCACTTTCTCCCGCAGCGTATACGCGGACGTGCCGACATGCCTGAAGCAGTGGAGGGAGGATGTGGGAGTACAAGTTTACATCTATTCGTCGGGCAGCGTGGCAGCACAAAAACTACTATTTGCACATACCGAGTACGGTGATCTCACCCAGGTAGTACGGTACTCTAGCTAGTACTATATAGACGTAACTTGTGTTGTACTCTTACTGTACCTCTCAAGTATTACTCTTATTACCTCTCAAGTATTACTCTTACTATCTCTCAAGTATTGCTTTCATAAGACTACGACAATTAGGCAGTCTATGCAGTATCTTACTCAAGATTGTCCCGCCACCTCGTCCAAAATTCTGTCATAAAGTAACAATTTTCACATATTTTATATGATGTTACTTTTTGTTTGATTATCTAATGATAGCACTCGAGGTTGGGTCAATTTTTTATTTCTATTTGCCCAGTGAAGTTAGATTCTGGACTCACAATGTTGTACTGATATTATTATTATATTACTAATTATATTACAATATATTCAGTTCCTGAATGGTCACTTCGACACAGCTGTGGGCCCCAAGACGGCATCTGAAAGTTACGTCAAAATCGCCACGTCGCTCGCGACTCCAGCCGACAAGATCCTCTTCCTCACCGACATCGTGGCAGGTCAGGGTAATGGCCTTGATCATTCCTCACAATTATTAGGTAATGAGTTGTTTAGGTTAATGCTGGTTGTTTATTATTATTTATTAATTAATTATTATTTATTAATATTTATTATTTATTAATAGGCAGGTGAGAGTACAAGCATGGATTCTTCCTCACAATTATTAGGTAATGAGTTGTTTAATATTCTCAGATCAGTTATTTATTAATAGGCAGGTGAGAGTAGCGGCCTTGATCATTCCTTACAATTATTAATTAAATATTCTCAGATCACTTATTTAATAATAGGTATATGTGAAGATTTAAATTTAGGCCTAGTAAACACTTCGATTTAGGTGCATGAAAAGAATTCAATTCAAGCGCTAGTGATCATTCCTTACAATTATTAGGTAATAAGTTGTTTAATATTCTCAGATCAATTATTTATTAATAGGCAGGTGAGAGTAGCGGCATGGAGCATTCCTCACAATTATTAGGTAATAAGTTGTTTAATATTCTCAGATCACTTGTATATAAATAGGTGCATGTGAAGCTTTAAATTTAAGCCTATTAAACATTTTGATTTAGGTGCATGTAAAGAATTCAATTTAGGCGCTAGTGTGGTTTATTATTTTGTGGTTTGTTCTCATTTGCACCCTTAAATGAATGTTGCAAGCGCGTGGTGCTTTTTTTGAATGCAACAACGTTCAAGCAACATGACAGTTGCCAAAATCAAGGCCAGGTCAAACATCAATTTCATGGTGAAGCTTCGGTGGAAGAACAACCAAAACCGTTGACTCTCTGGGACAAACTTCTGGTGATGATGCCCCTAAAAAATAAGCTGCCTAAACATGGATCAATCGCCCACAGAAGCGAAAAAAATGAGACCAAAGATACCCTGCATAGGCAGGCCAAGCACATCAGTTTGTGGGGAAAACATTGATGATGTTCGTGATCTCCTTGAATAAGATAGGCGAATAGCCAACGTATCAGTAGCAGATATACTCAACATCTCAGTGGGTTGCGCACACTGTGCACACACAATTCTGCTGGGCAGTTTGGGACTGACCAAGTTCTCCGCTCGGTGGGTTCGAGGCAGATCAGCGGGAATCAGGGGGAGATCTTTATGTGGAAATTTTGAACACGTGAGATGAGAACACTACGCAATTGCTGCTGCGAATAATGACCATGTATGAAACGGTACAATCTACCAATAAAATCTACCACTACAATTGGTCTACCAGTACTTGGGGTCTCCTGTAAAGGTGAGTCCGGGGAACCACAACAACAACAGTACAATCTCCCAGTACAATCCCGTGGACAAAACTCAATCGAAACAGTGGCTGTCCAAGGGTGAAAGTGGGTTAGCCAAAGGAAAATCTGAGCGTTCAAAAAGGAAGGGTTATGGCCACTATCTTCCGGGATGAAGATTAGATCTCGTTTATTGATTTCCCCGAGAGCGAAAAAACCATTACAGCTCTTGTTGGTGAAAAGATTTTGATAAAAGTGTCCAAGAATATCGCACAAAAACGTCCGGGGAAGCTGCATCGGCGCGCCTTCTTCCACAACAATGCAACCGCGCATGATGCTTGGCAGACAAGAATAGGATAGAATAGAAGTGTCGGCACTGCAGAAATAGGCCCATGGCCTGTTGCCGATTCTTGAATTTTTCGTGACTTGATTCACAAGGGATCCGGCCTTTGGAACCCGATCTTTCCATAACTGACGATTGAGATAACTGCTGGACTTATTGCCTGGTCCGTAATTTGATGCGCATTCTAAGACTGAACATATGCTCCTGCATAGCTTCGTCTAGTCTGTTCTTGAAGGCGTTCATACTCGGAGCGTCAACGAAGAGCTAAGCTAAGCGAATTTTGATGAGCAATCATTAGACATTCATCTCATAGACCCATCGACTTATTTTCATTTCCAAACCTGAAAAGTCATTGAAAGTTACCAGTTTCCGTCAATTGATGCAGTAAAAAGAGCTGCCACAGCATGATTCAAATCGCATTACTCTCGGTAATGCGATTTTTATTCACAGATGAACTTGAAGGCTATTATCAGTGTTTACATAAATGTATCGGCCTAGATACAGCATATGTTGAATAGTAAACCTTATAACTTGGACTGTTTTTAGCGCATTTTCTCGTGTATGGAAAAAAGGCGCTATTGTGCTCGTCATGTCAGTCCGTGTCTTTACGCTCTCTGTCACTAACTGCAGTGAGTACCGATCTAATTTTTAGCGCATTTTCTCATTTAGGGATGAAATGCACTATTGTGCTCGCCATGTCCGTCTGTTTGTCTGTCTGTCCGTCCGTCCGTGACCTCAAGTTTTCGTCGACGAGAAAATGCGCTCTCTGTCACTCACTGCAGTGAGTACTGAGTTATATTTTTTATAAATTGTTGCTTTTCCACGAACCTTTTGACGCCCCCTCGTGTTACCATCATAATAATAATTTCTGTTTCCACAGGAAAATTGGGTTTAAAATTTAATGTTTTCGTGTGTGAACCTTTGCGACAAAAATATAAGTATTCTGAAGTGCTCAATGTCACTGCACGTGTAACAATAATATGATAATAATTTCAGTTCTTCTGTAAATCAATATTTAATCACATCGTGTCTCGTGTGATCACCTGAGTAAAAATATAATGATAGTATTCTGAAAATGTCATTGTCACTGAATGTATTGTCGTCAGAGTTTATTATTGTATGATGTCTTGTGTGAATTATATCGAGATGAAATATAATTACCAAATATATTATAATATAATGTAAATATATATTAATAATTACCGGTATTTAATTTCAGAGGCTCGTGCTGCACTAGCTGCGGGCATGCGTGTGGTGCTTGCCAGTAGACCTGGCAACGCTCCTGTCGAGCTCAGCGACGGCGAACACTTCCCGACTGTGTCGTCTTTTGCTGACATCGTCCTGGTGAAGTCTGCAGAGTAGACTTTTCTAGTAGTCTTACCTTCAGTGCAGTCTTTTGCTGACATCGTCCTGGTGAAGTCTAGAGAGTAGACTTTTCTAGTAGTCTTACCTTCAGTTCAGTCTTTTGCTGACATCGTCCTGGAGAAGTCTACAGAGTAAACTTCCTCTAGTAGTCTTACCTTCAGTGCCGTCTTTTGCTGACATCGTCCTAGTGAAGAAGTCTACAACCTAGACTTTTCTAGGAGTCTTTCTTACCTTCAGTGTCGTCTTTTGCTGACATCGTCCTAGTGAAGAAGTCTACAACGTAGACTTTTCTAGGACTTTTTTTTTTTTCCACTGAAGGTCGTCTTTTGCTGACATCGTCCTGGAGAAGTCTACAAAGTAGACTTTTCTAGTAGTCTTTCTTACCTTCAGTGTCGTCTTTTGCTGACATCGCCCTAGAGAAGAAGTCTGCAAAGTAGACTTTTCTACTAATCTTCCCGACTGTGCCGTCTTTTGGTGACATAGTGTTGGAGAAAGAGTATTATACATGGTATATAACATACATAGAAATATCTATCGAAATCCAACATACTAGTCCCTCCTCTTCAGGAGGAGTCTTAGCTAGTCTTCCCAGCGGTGCCATCTTTTACTGACATCATCCTGGAGAAAAAGTCTACATAGTCACATGACCGTAGCATGTTGGCACTTGACGAACATGCTGCCACATGCCTCTGAAGTAGCAGCTGAGAAATCTTCTATCTCGTCACGGGTCGTGGTTGTACTTTCATTGTATACTGAATTATAATACTACAACATGCTAGCGAAGTTCAGGCGAAAGTATTTTTGGAGCACATGTCTTGTTTGTACATGAGCATTATCCTGCCACATGGTTGTCAAGGTACGATGAAAATATGCTGAAAGTTTATACTTTTTATAGTATTTTCTAATATTACGTCGGAGTAAAATTAATTATTTAAAATTTTTGCAATATTTTGGAAGCATCTTACGATAATATAAAACAAGGAATAGTATAAAAAAAACTCTATTATATTGCACTGTATAATGAACTTATTCTAGTGAAAGCAATTTAAATAGTTGGAATGAATAAACTACTGAACCCATTTTAATAAATGGGTGATTATCAAGTTTAAATCACCTTAAATGATTATCAAGTTTATCACCAGGTAAGAATTACGTATCCAGCTCCGGAGCTCTGCGTGCGTGCAGGATTTAAATAAAAAATATTTAATACAAAATGATGAACGGTCAGCGACTGGCGGCTAATTGTTCGCTGGTAATGAATCGAGACTGGCGGCTCTCTAATGAGAACTCTACATATTTGCAACAAAAAATATAACTCTGTACTCACTGCAGTGAGTGACAGAGAGCGCATTTTTTCGTCGACGAAAACGTGAAATCACAGACGGACGGACATGACGAGTACAATAAGGCATTTTCCCCATAAATGAGATCGCTGGTCACCTAGGGGCTGGGGAGGAAAAATTGCGCTAAAAGGGAACTTGGCTGTGTCGGGCGAGTAATTTATGAGCTTGCGGTTGCCTTATAAGCCACTAGGCATGCTATGACTCTAACATTTAGAATACTCGAAGCAGAAATCGTGCGTTAATCTACGGAATTTTCATTCTCCGATAGACTTTTATACATTTTTTTTTATATTTTATCTGTCACTAGTAGCCTGATTCAGAAGTTATTCTAATCTATGATATGTGGATCAGTGGAGGACATGTGGCAAAAATCGCACACTTAGCGAAAATATACCAAAGTCCCGCGCTTCCGGAGTATTGGGGTGAAAATTATCCATCCTGATAAAAGTTGTAATACAAGTTTTAAAAAATTATCTTGACCGTGTTTTGAAAAAAATGAAATAGCATTTCAGATTTATGTCATATTTACGAGGGGAGTTATTTGTCGATTTCATAGTTGAAAAAAGCCATAGGCGACTCCGCTGCTGAAGGTCTGGATGCTTGGTTATAATGTGAACGTTTTTTGAACACTCGTCCAGTCTATCAAAAAATATAACTCAGTACTCACTGCAGTGAGTGACAGAGAGAGCATTTTCTCGTCGACGAAAACTTGAAGTCATGGAAGGACAGACAGACATGGCGAGCACAATAGTGCATTTTTTCCATAAACGAGAATGCGCTAAAAAAAATGATACAAAGGAGCGTGTGGATATTATAAAATTTTCTTGCAGATTTTTTTCTATCCTTTTGTTTTTTTAATGCGTTTCGAATAGCCGTAACAATAGTCGTAAAAACTATTTCTGCCATTGCGGATTCTAAATTGGTGGATCACATCATCACTGCTGCCTGTCGTTCACCGAGCGCCGGTAGCCTAATCAGAAGAGAATATTGACAACGCGATATTGTAATTCTAAAGTTGAGTATTCATTTCAACATGCCACTCAAGAGCTTTCGCGTTGCATTTCTACGAGGGCCAGCCGCTGTTAGAAGAACTTTAGCACATCTTGAAAAAGATCCGTTAAAGTTGAGAAATAGAGTTCAGGTGAGCATGCCATTTTAATTTAGGTATCTTTATGTTAAATATCCACAACTTTTTAGTATTAGATCAACTTCAAGGGAATTGCAGATCATCTTCACCTGAAATGGAAATTTACTTTAGGATGATTTGAATTTTTATAACTGCATAGTCATAGTCCACTAAGTTGGTCTAACCGTCTAAGAACAGTTTGTAACATCCGGCAGCAATTTTCTAAAATTGCATGTATAAATATAATAAATAGTCCTTCAATAGAATCAATGCATTATTCTCTAAAAATGTATAACTCACTAAGTATAAGTATAACTAAGTAACTAACTAACTAAAACTAAATAATAATAACTAACTAACTACTTAAATAAGTATAAGTATAACTAAGTAACTAAGTATAACTAAGTAATGTATAACTAACTAAATGTATAACTATAACTAAGCTATTTTAGGTATTATTTACTAGAATAATTAGGAAAATGGCTCAGGAATTAGGTAAAATATCCAGACTTGTGCTTGATTACCATGCCCATGGTCAGGAAGATGTGCCAGGTGCGCGGGAATTTATTTTGTCATTTTAACAACCTGCGCGGTGCGCCATACTACGTTGGTAAAAAAATGCGCCATGCGCCGTACTTAAGAAAGCTAAAATAGTTCTACTATTTTAGTCGACAATATACGCGAGTATATTGACTACGCGAGTCGAACTGACAATAATAAAATGTAAGAAATGTCTGGGTTACTTCTGACTCTTCCGGTTGTCCGCCTTGTCGGATACGGAACGTACGGTAATCGTAAACTGTGGCTGTTATACATACGAAATGTAAACAGACGGTGTTCAGTGTTGCCATATGACTTTGGAGAAAATTTCTTCTAAAATAAAGATGGCCGGGATTGCGCGAACACGTGTGCAAAGATAATCAATTTTCATTACATTGCGCCAACTGTGCACAGCAATAGCTTGAAAAAAAGTGAAAATGCGTGGGAAAATTCACCAAAAACATACATCATCCTGAGTGTGGCTTGATTAGTTGATTTGAATTTTCACTAGGAAAAAAAAACCCAAGTCATGACGGCAAATTTAAGGTAGGATAAACACATCATATTCCGACACTTTGAGGATGTAGCTGGTAGCGAGAAATGAGTGGCTATAAAAAGATCACCATATGCGCAACAGGGCAACTTGAGTTCTGAACTTCTGATTGCTTTATGTCACTCTCAAAACACCCTACTACGCACCAGCAATGATGAAATGTCACAAACTGTTGCCATATTTATTTAAAAGCCTTTAAAATTCAAATCTACAAAATCACTGAATTCTGACGCTGTGTGTGATTAAATTTGGCATATTGTGAGATTCCGACAATGCTTCAAAACCATAATTCGTAATTCTGACGCCTTGTGTTAGAATTCTGACGCATGAGCTGTATCAGAATAGGACACAGCTTGTCACTGTGCAGAGAGTGGATGAATATTGCAAGATCTTTAGCGACTCTTCAGTAGCAAAATTCACGCCTTCAGAAGATCTTGCCAACACATTTAGATTGAAATTCTTTCATTTAATATATTTGTCAGTCTTTGGCCAACTATTTTGAAAAAAGTAAGGTTTCTGGTACCGTAAAATGGGGTAACTTAGACCACTTTTTTTTATAAATGATGCCATTTTTTTACTAGCTAAATTAAACTTGAATTGAAATGTGCAAAATACAGGTCTATACTCTAGCTTCACTCACCATAAATTGCTGGCTCCTGCCTCTCATAGTCTTTATGTAATTTTACATTTTTAATTTTTTAACCTATTAGATATGCAAACTTTTTAAATCTTTCTATTGTGTTATGTAGCCTCAGTATTAGGCCTTTAATGCCCATCAACAAAATTTTTCTATGTCAAATAGTTTTTGAGTTGTGGGGGTTTTTGTTAAAAAAAAAACGAAAAGTGGTCTAAGTTACCCCGCCGGTCTAAGTTACCCCATTTTACGGTACGTTGGATGGATCAGGATGCAGTAAAGCTTGTCTGGAAATCAGTTGCGATGAGTTCCTGTCAAAAAAAAAATGTAAACAAAATCATAGTTGCGGTCACATTAGAGCAGTCAGACTGCATCATCACATGTTCAGTTGACACTTGCTGTACAATCTGACTGTTTTTAGGGTAAAATTAGTTATTTGGGGTAACACGTGCATGTTAATTAGTTATTGGGGTAACACAAGTTTGTGGCTTGTAAATAGTTTTCCATTACTCAGCGTAAATGGCTTTTCATTAAAAATTACCTGGCGACGCATTTGAAAATGGTCGGCGACGCTTTGGGCTTAAAAATCCATATATTGGCGATGCCGCTTCCACCTTCTGCACCCTGGACAGCTCGGAACAAGCTGTTTGTGTCTCAGCTTGGAATTAGTTTTTATGTATCTAAAACCATCTAAACTAAATCGTCTATTAATTTATTTACCACTTAAAATCAGCATATACAAGTATACTAGAAGGATTCCTAATATATTCACAGACTTTTTAAAAGTCTCAAACCATAATATTCTATCTACACAAACAGTTTATCACTATTTGGTAGAGCAAGGTCAACTATCAACTTTGACACATTTTTCGATGTTCTCACTGGGTGACGTGGACTTTTGCTCCAAGGATCTTAACATTTTCCAGCCAGACTTAGTGTTTTGCGGAAATCTGGCGTGCAATAGTATGACGTCACTATTTCAACCATCTACGCATGTGTGGAACTAAGACAAAGCTTAAAAATAAAACAAATAAAAAATTTTGTAAAAACCACGTTTTCTTAACGGACAAAAAGAAAACCATTTACTCTTACATAACGTTTGTTATGTAAAATGTTATGTAAGGTTATGTAAGAGTAAATGTTTTTCTTTTTTGTCCGTTAAGAAGTTAAGAAAACGTGGGTTTTAAACGTTTTTTATTTTTTTATTTTTTTTTATTTCACTAATTTTTAGTTTTGTAAAAACCAGAAAAACATGGTTTTTAAAAATATTTTTATATTTATTTATTTTCTACTTTTTAGTTAGCAATTTTAGCAATTAAAATCAATTTCCAGGGTGGGCAAGTGTGGACGTTTGAGAAAAAACTCAATTCCAAACCACGAATTTTCCGTGTTTTTTTAAAATATTTTTTTATTATTTAAAAAAATTGTTTTCAATTATTATTTCTGATGATCAAATCTTGAATTGTTGGGCAGCATAAGCATGCAATAAGCATGCATGCCAAATTTCAACTTACTGGATGTTTAGGAGTGCTCTAAATTAAGGTTTTAATTTTTGATGACAGACAGACACGAAACAAAGTCAAGAAAAACGTGGTAATGATATAAAGGAAAAGTTGAGAAGTATCGGAATTACCCACAATGTCGGAATATGGTGCGTTTACCCTAATGAACAGGCATACTATAAGTAACAATCTTTACAGAATTACACAGGAAAGCAGTTACACAGATTTCATAAAAGATCTTGAACATTCTCACGGAATTACCATTTTCAAGATTCAATATTTAAATTAATAACATATATATTTAGTCTAATAAAGATTACTCTTTTAAGTGCCCTACTGCATTTGTTTTAGCTTCTTTTATTATAATTAAAATATATGTGTGCTTTTTAGTAGAGTCAAGAATATAAAGTTACAAATGAAAAAAATGTAAATCTGATTATTGAAAATCCATGCTAAGAATTATGTTTTTAAAATTAACCTCATGACAAACGTGCTAACATTTAACTTTGTCTTATTATATTTGTTTGGACATGAATAGTGTTCAGCCCAGTGTGCTGAGAATCCAGCTACGTAGTGATTGTGTCAGAAAACCTGAGAAAATAGTATTCAGTTTTCTAAGCAACCAAATTGGAAAAAACGAAATTATTTGATTATAAATTTCTATAGAGTAAGTAAAAATAAATTGGACAATCCATGTTTTTGTTAGATCCGAATGTCACTCCTTAATTATTTAATATTTATATAATTAATACTTATACAAATTATTTCTATTGATATAAATGGCACAGTTAATAACATTAATGCATGACTTCTAATGCTAATTTAAATTATTACTCTGTTGAACAAAGACTTGACTTGCAATTAAATATCAGAGAAAGCACTGGCGGGTGATAACTTAACTGAACTACAATGTAATGAGTGGTAGTAACTATAGCTTTGAAAATGGAATTCTTCACTCACTATTCCCATAGTTAAATTATACACACTTCATACAAATGGGGAGGAGTACAAGCGTAACAGAACCTCTAATGTGAGTGGAAATAGCAAGCGTAAGAGTGGCTTGTTTGTGAGCTGAGATGGCAAGCATAAGAGAACCTCTTGTTTGAATTGTGATGACAATGGTAGAAAAAAAAATTTGCAGTGAGCTGGAGATTACAAGGTGACCAACGGGCATAGAGAGTGGCAAGTAGCCTTTCTGGCCCATGATCGGGTTGCCCATACTTGTATTCACTTTATTCACAAGAGGTCTGCTGACTCAGCGGTTTATTATCCACATTGTAAACACAGATCTCTTCCTGTCACTACTCTGTTGTACCACACTTCAACTACCTTCACTGACTTGCTATATCATATTAATAACTTTATTATTTTCATCAGGATATGTAACCCTTGCATTGTGTATAGTAAAACCAGCTCCAATGCATGTACCTACATTGCAGTGCAAGATGATTTAACTTCAAGCAGCAATGCAGCAGAAATTTTCACTTAACTCTTGCATCACCTCAATTCAGAATATACCTATTTCTGGTCAGTCATAGATGAAATAATCTAGCATTGAACATAGGGTATCTAACAATAATTTTGCTAGAAGAAAATAAAAAACTGATAACACCTCCAAATAGAAAAATTTCTTTCCAGGAATAGATACTTGACCTATTTGCTATAGTTTTTAGTAAAATTGTGGTATCTATTTGAAAATTTTGAATGTATTTTAGACTATTGAAAATATTCAAATTTTAACTGATTTACATCGATTCATGTGAAATTTTCTCTTAACATTTTAAAGGATCATTCAGATATGATCAAACATTTGTGTTTTTCATGGTTAATGCAAGAAAAATGTGGGATATATTAAACTGCTCAGAATACTGAGAAGCTAAGAAATTTATAAGTGAGTTGATGAATTAATCCTTGCTTCTGAGGCAGAAACATTTGAAAATTTGAATGAAATTTTGATGACACAGACACATAACTGCGCAGCAATGTTCCATGACATGCTTGAGTCTTGAGAGCAAAACCCAAGTTTGCAACACATTGCTATGTAATAAGGAAAAAACACCTCTGAACAAACAATTTATTAAGTTGTAAAGGAATGACTTATTGTTGTGTATGTACCCTCTCATATTCGGTGAGCTAGGGCTCTGTGGTAGGTATTCACACGCATATCGCATTCACCTCACATTTGTTTCTTGAGCAATACAACGGTCAACAAGCATGAACGTTGTTTCTGGTATGGTAGCTACTGTTCTTTTGTGCATCTGGCATTCATCTGACTAATTTTCCTGGTTTCATGCTCTGAAATTTGCACAGATTTCACTTTTTGGTTGCACTGCAGAATTAGATATTGAATCATGATTTGTTTTGTGCATCCAGCAAAATTAAGTGTCATATTTTGCAGCCCAAGCCTTCTGCAGAGCTCATTAAAAGGTGTACAAATCCACTGAAGTTGCATTATTTCCACTTAGGGATAAAAACATCTACTCGATGAACCCCAACTGGATTTTTTTATCCATAATTTTATGGATTTGCAAGCCATTATTCCATTTCTTTGAACTATAAATACCATATCCAGGCCATGAAAAGCCGTTTTAGAGCCGCAAACTCATTTACAAAGTCCTGTGCACATGTTACCCTAAATCTAGAATTTTATGCTTGAAACGGCAAAAAAGACTTGGTCTTTTGCTGTCTGCTGCAGTTGCAACCTGCAAGTCTGCAACTATGTGATCACCAACAAAACCTTTTGGTTTCACTCATTATGAAGGATATTTTGGTGGGAACTTAGTACTGAACAGGGGAAGTTGAAAATTTTGTGAAATGAAACATTTGTGAACTGCAATTTCTCCAATCAAAAGAAAATATATTACATTAGAGCTTGGAGTTTTTAAACCCACTAAAATTATATGAAATTAGAGCTGTGATATTTCAGTGAAAGGTAAAACTTTTTCCCAACTAGAATTTTCCTACTTATGAATAAAATCATGTAGATAAATGCACCTGGTCCTTTGAGCCCTTCTGGAAAATTGGACAGAAGCCACCCATAATTAAGACTAAAATGCCCTTGCTTGCAGTCAAATTCAATTTTTCATGGCACTTGCTTTATTTCTTAAGTAAAAATGAAAAAGTGTCTTTCTTCTGCAACTTTTAAAATTATATACCTTTAAAGTGCTAGTTTTTACTTGCAATTTTTGGAAAATTCAGCATATGCCCGGTATTCCAATTTGGTTGCTGATTATTATTCACAATTCATGAATGAGTCAAAATGGCCCATGCCGGAGCAATCTTATTTCTTCCTGACTACCAGTAGATCTGGCAGCTCTGGCCTGATTTCTATTGTTGGAATGGAATAAAATGGTATTTTTGGCTGGCATCTTAGATGAAGCTCAGCCTTTTTTCACTCATATATGCTACCATCAATTACACAGCAGTTACAAGGCACAGAATATATTTACTTTCCAAGCTGCAACTAAGGCTTTTTGTCTTTTTTAGTAGCTGCAAAATTCTCAATGTATGAATTATCTAAAAAAATGAGTATTGGAAAATTCCTACTGATTTGTAAAAGTTTGCTCTTCCAAAGTGTAATATTTTCAATACATTTGGAAGGTAAGGACTTGATCATGCACTTTAGTTGAGCATTAGTTAGGAGATAATTCATGTAAGGTGAAACCAAAAATAGCAGGAAAAAAATAGTTTGGCTTGTAAATTAAATAGGTATATATTCTCCTATCCTATCCCCACATGTTTATTCTCCTATCTAATTGTTTAACAAAGGAACACAATCAAGTTGTAAGATTCAAAATTCATTAAAAATGTGTCGATTTGGAGCTGCAAAATGTAGGTAATTTGTAGGAATATTCCAATGTTGTGTGTTGCAACCCCAGCAAATACTTCACTCCACTTGCTGCTTATCAATAAAAACTGTGCATTAATTGTGAAAAATAAAATTTTAGGGTTTGATTACCATGCAATGAGTACAATGCTATATAACTGTTGATCTTGTTAGGGAAGAGCTTAGAATATTTCTATTTCCTGAGCCATGAATAGAGCAATGTTACCATTAGAGAAGCCATAAGATTCATGCTAGATTAATTATCACCTATCTAATTGTACTAGTCAAAACTATTAAAGAAATATCTTGTAGAGTTAAAGAAAATAAAATGAACTTGAGATAAATTGAGGATGCTTGTCAACCAAATATTGATGATACTTTGTAATGCTCAGCAGCTAGGGTCTCAATAGAGTGTAAGTATCCAAAATAGTAACTATGTTTCTAATTTCTAATGGTACCAAGTGAAATTGCATAAATCCATTGATGAAAAAATGTATTTAAGAGAGGAGAGACAGTGAAATTAAAAAAAAAAGCTTGGTGAGGGCAGCATTTAAGTTAAGTCTATGTATGTCTTGTCTGTTGTTGATTCTTGACATCGCAGAATTTACTCAGCCAGCTGGGTCTTTGAACCTGCAAGTTACGGCTCCCATCTTGGGGATCTTGAGTGTTCATTCAGCAAAACCTCCTTTGCATAAAAATTAATTTCTATTGCCATTCTACTTACTAGAGTATTGAGCATCACAGGAAATCCTCTACCTATGCTTCTTTGTGCCTCAATTTCCCCTCTGAAAAGGTTTTTCAACTACTATTAGTATAAACAAGAAGCAATCAATTTCCAGTTGGAGATGTCAATTTGTGAGACCTCTAACTTATTCCTGACATGATGAAATTTTAAATAAAGAAGTACCATGTGTTTGAATAGGATCTTGACTCGAGATATTTCCCTATGTTAGTGTTGTTTGACACTTCTTATAAAATTGAATAGTTATGTGTATTGTCTGAATTGCATTTTTGAATTTGGTGGAATCATGCTAAGAGTTGTCAAGAGCAAAGGATCAATTTATGTGGCTAAGGCTGCTTCTGTTGAACTAAGTAAAATATAATAAATATATATGAACATAATATTACATCTATGTTTAAGTTTTAGTAGAATTTTGTTTATTTAATGTTATTTCTCCATAGGTTTTGGCCTTACACTATACAAAAAATGAGAAAAACCACCAAGGAATGAGCGAGTTTGCTTTCTGGAACCTCAGTCAACTTCAGTACAACAATCCAAACGTTCAGGTACGAGATAAAATTGGCTTTTGTTGACTTGTAATATTTCTTGAGTACTATCACTTGGAAAGGAAGAAGGAAAACTATGTCTTACTCCAAGCATGCAAGTAAACTTGATTCTCGATAGATATTGGTTGTCTTAACCTATTTAAGGGAACTTTATAAGTGCCATTACCTATAACCAGTGGTGGGCACAGTTCTGCTAATCCGCTAACCGCTAATTAGCAAAGCTAACTTTTTCCTTAGCGGATTAGCTGTTCAGCTAACTTTGAAAACCTTTAGTGGACCAATTAGCTTCCGCTAAATTTGGTTCCGCTAACTGGAAGTCCGCTAAAAATGTTTCAAAATCTCTGATTTAATGCTAAGTATCGTAAGCCATGTGCCATGCCCACACCTATACTGCAGTCCTCTGGTGGACGCAATGCTGGCAGGCATCACGAATAGGTTTGGGCCCCTCCTAGAAGACAAGGAGTGCCAGCTGGCAGCGGCCTTCCACCCTAAGTTTCGCCTGTTCTGGCTGGAAAAGCATAATCACAGCCATCTCAGCAGGGTACAGAAGGCCATGGAGACCGCCGTGGAGACAGCCCTGAGGGAGACCGTTGAGGAGGGCAGCAGCACCACCAGCAATGACAAGGATGGGGAAGATGACTTCTTCAGCAGCATTACTCAGCCCATCGAGTGCAGGAGGAGCCACTGGTCACTGAAGTCCAAGGCTCAGAATTTGGTGAAGACCAGGCTGGAAAGCTGCTCGAAGGAGGAATTGACTGACGTTGCTTTCTTGGGCGAGCAGGTGTTGATGAACCTTTTCGTTGAGTACAACACAGCCATCCCATCCAGTGCTCAGTGTGCAGCTGAGCGCCTGTTTTCCATAGGCAAGGACATCTTGAGGGCCAAGAGAGCCACCCTGTCAGATGCCAACTTTGAGAGGCTGATGTTCATGAAGGGCAACAATCATCACCTCGAGGAGATGAAGGCGAAGAGCAAGCCAGAGTAAAATGAGTGTGTAACCCTGGTGTAACCTTAATATTTCTTATTCGTTTAATAAACTGTATGTTGAATGTCAACTACTGCCTAATTTTATTTGTTCATTTAATTATTTATGTTACGTACATCTTGATCATCATCTGATCTTAGCATGCTACATCTTTTTGGAAAGCTCCTTTTCAAGGCTGAAAGTTTAGCTCTTTAGGCCTGTTTTTCAGAGTTCCCCCCCAAAAAAAAAAAAATTAAGCGAAATCTAAATTTATATATTAAAAGTTAGCGGTTAGCGGCAAATTCCGCTACATTTTTTGGTGATTTATCGGTTTAGCGTTATCGAAGCTAACTTTTCAGTTAGCGGATTAGCGGTTATCGAAGCTAACTTTTAGGTTAGCTGTGCCCACCACTGCCTATAACATCTTTTCAATTCTTTCATTTTATGTGGTCCTTGTTTGAGAGAATATCAGTAGAAAACTCAATTTATAATGACATGATATTAGAGAATGTGCAATTGGAATTATTTAACATATGATTAATGCTTGAAAGAGTTGCTCTGATCTTCTTTAAGTAGCTGGTCATTCATAAACGCTTATTTTATGCATATATGTAAGGTGAGGCTTCGATCATATTCGTGATTGAAGTGATGTCGTGTGATGACGTCATATCAATTTCATGTTTTACTAACATTCATCGTGTGAATTTCCCCCTGCAGATTTTATCATTCATCAACCAGACTCCGGCGCCATTTTTCCGCGCATTCTGTGACACAGGTGAGGACATTCTGGTGGACGTTGACGGCTACGACAGAGTCTCTATTATTAATCATCTTCGCAAAGTCCTTTGCAAGTCTCCAGCAAAAATCGCAGCCGAAGCCCTCAAGAAAGACCCCATACAACCAAACCCCGCCCACTTCGGCTGGGGGTGCAAGCGACAGTGCATATGTACAACGTTAGGACAGGTGCCATGTCCCGCTCTCATCCCGCTACCGTACGCCTACCGCGGCAAGTACAGAGTGCGACCAGAACTGCTAGAGGACCTAGGGGAGGAGCGGGAGATGCTGACCGAACAAGACATATGCGGACCTAATTACCAGATTGTCATCAATAAACAAGAACCTCCCAAGCAAGACTACGAATAGTGTGGCACTTCATGTATATAAATTATATAATCTTATGTACTCATCATTTTCCTTGAACATCCGTAGGTGAAGTGACTACTGGGAACTTCAAATTGAAGCCATTGCCCGACGCGTCCAATGAATAGAATTTGTTCATCAATGAATACTGTTCAATAAAAAGAATGTTAATGAATGCTATTTGAAAGACAGATTTGTATAGAATTTCATTATTGCCGCAATGTCAGCGAAAATTTCCGTGCAGTTCTGCGTCTTGTCTAACTTTCAATCAAATAGCTCGGTTTATAGTACCCTCGCAAAACAATCGGTAATCTGAACTGCTTCAATCCTAAGAACGCACACTCTTCAATCATCATCAACGCCGATGAAATGTTCTTCACGTAAATAAAGCTTTGAAGCTATTCTCACGTTAAGGTTAATGCTATAATTGATTTCCTAGATGAATTCAGACTACTAGCTTTGCTCACTTAAATAGGGTATTAGATCAGGAACGAGCAATCTCAGGCCAATACGAGATTATGAAGAATTTCAGTAAAAATCGTTACTCATGTTCACACAATTTATTGTCACTAAATTCTCGTTGCCCGTTGCTCCAGAGAACGCCCAAGGATCTGGAACAAAATGTTTTGTTGTAATTGCCGCCGTTAAGCACTAATAGTCTTTTCATGTCACTAATTTCAGTGATTACTTTCAGCATCAGCTTCAGCAGGTAATACATGCATTAAGTCATCATATAAAACACGTGCAACTCGATGCACTTCGGGTCGGTGTATTTCTGTGTTTACTACTTCTAGTCAAAAGTTACAACCCTACAATTTTTTCTTCAAGGTCTTTCATTCATCAATATTCGAAAGGTGAAGTTTTGAATTGCAAATAACCTTCCTGGTGGCCTTAATTGAAATCTTACCTATATTTTCTCAAGCCTTCCGGTGAAGATGCATCGTGCATCCTCTTGCCTCATGCAATCGCAGTTTTGAAGCTCGCATGTGGTACAGCTGTCGACCCTGGCATTCTGTCAATAAAACTCCGTCAGCAACAAAATAAACAACTCAACAACCGAAGATTAAATGCGAAGAATTCAGCATCAATTATCATCGTAGATTATCAGGTAATACCTCAGATGAACATCATGAAAATTACGGACGATTTCTCACGATTCACAAAAGCGATATGCAAGCTCAACTTACCGTTTGTTGCTAGCAGAGCCAAGCCCTGTGGCACTGCAACAGGGATAGATCACGCCGGCGCAGAGTTGACAGAGAACAGTTGGCAGTGGTAGCTAGCCAATCACCCATCAGTCTGACGAAACGGTTCTCTTGAACTCTGTATGGGGGTTGCAATTAGATCTACAATGCTTCAATGGCTGAAGTGAAAACCGTAACGATATTTAGTCAATATCTCACTCTAATTTATATTACTCACCGATTGAGAAGCAAAATGCATCACGAAAACTTTGGGCTTTACAATTACATTATAAATCTTGAAAAAAAAAACAGTGCCCTTCCAGTTTTCTGAAACTATTAATTTGAAATTTAATTGGTGAATTACAGGCCATAGGAAAGAAATTACGTAAGAGTGTTGAACTGAGATTCGTTAAAGCTGAATTCCATCACTGAAAAGCTGGAATAACCGATTGAATAATTTTATCAATTCAATTGTGTGTTGCGTCCAATAGGATAATGAAAGACTAGACCACGTTGACGGCAGCAACGAACTGCGGCATTTATTTAGTAGAGCCGCTGGACTTTGCCCATGGTGCTCTTGATGTGCAGGGACTTGACGTTCTGCCAGTGCTTCTTGAGCAGGGACACCAGGAAGTTCATGGCGATGTAAATGTTCTGCACGAGGTCGTCGGGACTGTGGTCGATGTGCCCGATGGCCACAGAGAGGCACAACACCTAAGCCGAGAGAGACGGGATTCATGTTAGAGCTTGTAAGCGTGGCTAGGGAGAGGAGGCGTTGAGACAAAGATGGATCAGAGGTAGAATGTCGTCAATGGACATCGGGTAATACATGCTTAATCATCAGATAAAAATGTTATAGAAATCCCGCACATCGTCCTTCATCAATATTTTTTTGTTGACGAGTAAATTCAGATGGAAAAAATGCGAGGCATTGCTAAAATATAAGGGAGTCAACCGACATTCTCCGAGGACAGTATGGATCTTTGACTTGCTTGTTATGAAACAAGTGTAAACCTGGGGCACCAAGGTCACCTAGCAGGTGTACCAATTTAATAAAAATATTTTCAAGGGGACACAATGGCCCCGGATGTTATAAAATTGAGACGAATGATGCATAAACATCCCCAAAAAATCAATACATATCAACGAAAAGGAAAACGTCCTTTAAGCCCAGGCCCTGTGACCAATCCGAGACTACCTAGCAAAATGAATCACAAAAGCTTACATGAGCAATTTGAGTTTACGCTTAACGATTGCCAAAGTTTCGCGATACGCTTAAAGCGTATTGCACCCTATCTTGTGAATTGAACTTGAGTTTTACCAAAATAAAATATTTAGCAGTGATAAGTCACGACGCTGTTATCTCGGCAGGAAAAAGAGTGCACGAACCTTCTTCATCTGGAACTTGATGGTTGCTTTGATCTCATCAACCTTCTCGGTGAGTTTGTCCTGATGAGTCACCATGGTGGGGAACTTTCCAGCCTTGTTGAGACCGGGGCCCAGCAGACGAGGGATCTGCTTAATCAGGGACTCTGATGCCAGGAACGCGTTGTACTTCTTAGCTGCAAAGAAATAATGTCTATTGAAAGCCTATGGAACTGAGAAAAAGTGATTGCAAGAAAGCAGGATTAGTTCAGAGTGAGCTAGGAAATGCTCATCACATGGTGAGTCAGAGAAAACTTGTTAGTGTTTCATCATGTGTGAATGACAGACATTGACACGAAGCATTGCTGAGATGTTAACACCCTAGCATTATTTCCCACACCGGGGTCGCTAAACCAACTGTCACTATCATTTCTTTCAATGGCTTAAATTTTTGTTAAAAATTGAGTAAATTTCGACAATAAAATCGCTTACTTGAAAAAAAAAAACTACCAAAAATTCTTTTTGTAAGAATGATCGAAGTTACGAACCGAGTTTCTTGACGAGCTTCTTGTCCTTGTTCAGCTTCTTGAGATCATCAGCAGACATGCAGGGAAGCCCAAGCTCCTTGGCCTGATCCAAGTGCACCTGATCTCCCAGCACACACACCTGCATCTTGGGCTTGGGGATGTGCTTCAGCCTGCAAAACATCCAGTCATCCATGCATCATTTAATCATCATCCAAGCATCATTTAATCATCATCCAAGCATCATTTAATCATCATCCAAGCATCATTTAATCATCATCCAAGCATCATTCTTGCATCATTTTCACTCATCCTTGCATCATTTTCACTCATCCTTGCATCATTTTCACTCATCCATACATCATTTTCACTCATCCATACATCATTTTCACTCATCCATACATCATTTTCACTCATCCATACAGCATTTTCACTCATCCATACAGCATTTTCACTCATCCATACAGCATTTTCACTCATCCATACAGCATTTTCACTCATCCTTGCATCATTTTCAGTCATCCTTACCTCATTTTCACTCATCCATACATCATTTTCACTCATCCATACATCATTTTCACTCATTCATCCACCACACATCATACGACCATATACAGATCATATAACCGTATCTGCAGAACACACCTGCACCTTGATTTGCTTAAGCTTGCTTCTCTACACAAGACCTACTAAAGACATGGCAGGTCACATACAAAGGCTAACAAAACATTTAGTATGCCAGCAAGTGAAAATGTTCAAAATCCAAGCACATAGGTACCTCTAAAGTTTTGTACAAGAGCAATAAATTTGCACACATTCACATTTGCTAACCCTAGCCAATATTTATTCAATAATTCCACAATCTATCCACATGTTACAAACTCACCAACAATGGCAAGAGATGGGCAGCAAGTCATCCTCCATTGTCAACCATAACAGCACTGAATGCTATTCCGAGTTATCAAAGTTACCCTCAACTTCAGGGTTACTTTATATGCTACCAGGTTACCAGCATAGCGCTGGGTCAGCAAGACAGATCCTGCCTACCCATTAGTTTTAAGACCCCTGGGTATGAGTCCGTCAGTAGCTTGGCTACCAACTACCTAGCTTCACCAGCTCAGTGCAACATGTACTTAGGGAATTTTATGTACAGAAATGGTTCTTGCATCAGCACAAGACGTACATCATTATCAATGTGCAATCATATTTGTGACTTTATTTAGTAATGAGCAAATTGAACAGTTATTCAGTTTCACGAAAGACGTGCTAAAGCTTCATTCTCATTGAGATTTCTATAAAAAAAAATTCAAATTGGAACTGAACCTCAAATTTCATGGAAATTCAACACCAATATAAACACCAGCTCAATTCTTAACTACTCCAATAGTGCACAGAGGTACTTTTCATCAATTTTAAAATTGATCCTCTGAATTCAATTACTTTTATTCATCATGTTGCAGAGAACGTGAGAGAAGCAGGTGACTTACTTGACGGTGCCACTGAATCGCTTGTCCTTTTGTGGGTCATAATTCTTGAGACCAACTTGGAGCTCAACCGTCTCCCTGAAGTTCCTCTTCTTAGTCTTGGCTCCTTCAAGGACTGCATTCACACACTCGTAGAGTGTCTCCTTTGACACCTTAGTCCTGCAAGGCAAATGAAGCAACATAATAAAACAATCTAGTATAATATACAGTTTTTTAAATATGTATGCCAATTCTAAGTTCAATCAATCTTATTAAAAATTAATGGGTATCATATTTAGAAGTAGTGTTGAGAAAATTGTTACTTTTGTTAAATTGCGGAGAAAATTACATTATCTTTTCAAAAACTGACTAAAAACCCTAACTGGATGCAAAATGACAATGCAAAAAAAGTCTGTTCCAAAGTTCCGAATAATGGCTACATCATTCAAGGAATGAACTATGAAGGATTTGACCATTTGTCTGAGAAAAACAAGCCAAATTGCTACGTTTTCTTTAGATGGCAATCTTGTGCAGCTTGGCACTATAAAAAACTTCAAGCAAATATAAGCATGAATTTCCTGCTCACAGAAGTAAGACCCCAGCCCTTTCACCAACTTTGTAATACTTAAAGGCCTATTAGACTGAATAACATGATATAGTACTGAATAACTACTTCAATATCAGACTGATATTTCAAAAATTATTCAATTTATCAAAAAGGAGCCCAAGTGTCAAGGCATGTATCTTATCCTCTATAATACAAGTAAAATTCCTAATTTTTACCGAAACTTCACAGCTCCCAGACATTTTCAGTGAATGTGTAAACTTGCATCTCCCTGATCTCATGATTTTGGTTCCATCAGAAATTTTGCAAATCAATGCTGTTCCAAGCAATTTCACTATTCAGTACTAAGACTCCTACCAGAATTGATATGCCCAAAACCTTCATGTGAACTAATGACTACCTTGTGGGCACACGAGACATGGCTTAAAGCAATGAAACTAGTTACATTCAAGATAAATCCTCATGCGTTTCAAACTGCCACTGAAGTTGAAAAAATGTTTTTTTTTTTTTTCTCAGCACTTTTTTGGGAAAAATTATGTCTTTCCAGCAGTAAAAAGGGCAATTTTACTGCTGGAAAGACATCATTACATGAAATTTTTTCCTTGCACTTAGCCCCCTGATCTACTAACTCGTGAAATTTATCCAAGTGCTAGTATGCTACAGCCAGCCAGCCTAGCTCTAGGCTAGGGATGGCAAGGCAATGCCCAATGGCAATTATTATTCATATGTATTATTATCATCATTTAAAATTTAACATTTATTGTCATTCCTATTTTTCCTATCATTTACCTATAATATAATGAATGCATCAATTAACCTACATGCATCACTCATTCATCATTCATCTATCTTTCAATGGATCATTCATATCATTTATTCATCTTGCAATTTCTAATGTCACCAATTCAGTATTTAATTATAGCTCATTTATTTAACTGGAATTAAGTCAATTTAATTTTGCCATTCACTAAATTTATACCATTCAATTAATCATATAAATTGAATAATTTGCATTCATATCCATCAGTCACAGTCACACCCATTAGAATAGATAGGCTAGCCTACAACCAGAGTTTTCTAATAGTACTAAAATCTCAAATTGACTCATAGGAAATCTTGAAAGTAGTTTAAATCATAGAAATTATAGTTTTTCCAAAAATGTGGCAAAAATTGGTCCATTTTGGAGACGTTTAGTAAAGGAAAAAAGTTGTATCTTCCTCACAATTATTTGTAAAATTGTATTCTACATTTCCACTTGTATTTAGGTACATAGTGGCAAAACAGAGTTTTTTAGACACTCCCTCAAGTTCATTTTTGAGTCCTATAAGTAGACCAGTAAAGTATCCTGGATACCAGCATCATCAATCATCATACATAAGAAATTGGTTTAAATCTTGGGTAAATGAGGAAATTAAAAATGAACTGATTCTAAAAAATCTCTGGTTTGTCACTATGTTTAGGTATACAAAATATAAGATACCTAATTTCCTAAATGCTTTCTGATCAGCTGTATAATTTTCATTAAGATCTGACGTACAGTGTGGAATTCTAGAGGGATATTAAATTAACCAGTACACATAGCATATTGGAAAGCAGGACCTGAAAGGTTGGAAAGTCCAGGAACTTTCCACTTCCAGTCCATTTTATTATATACATTATACATATCCTATCATTTTTCATCTGTAATTGGTTTATGGGATTGTGATTTTACTTTTAGCCCCCTTCCAGCTTTCCAGCTGTAATTGGTTAATGGAGTTGTAATGTTATCTGCTTTCTAGCTGTGATTGGTTGCTGGGGATGCTTTCAAGCAGTGATTGGTTGATGAGGATGCTTTCCAGCTGTGATTGGTTGTGCCCATAAGCCCCGCCTCCAAATATGGTATATGTACTACAGTACTGGTTAACTAAATACTTAACTTAAACTTGATCAAACAAAAAGCCTGGAAAATTTTCAAAAAATCCATTAAATAAAAGAAAAATAGAGAATATCTATCAAACAAGAGACATTCAAACAATTTTATAACAAATCTGAGGTACTATACAATTGAAACCGTTTGTCCACTTTTGATCCTCCTTTTCATTTATAGTCAGTCACCTGGCAGAGCACTGTATCTAAGGAAAGCATTTCACCTTGGGTGGAAAGCTTTTTTATAAGTGAACCTCCATTTCTAGAATTCCACCCTGTCTGACGAAATAAAATGTTATGCACAATGCACATACCTACCTAGTACTCTTTGGGAATTGGGTGCCCTTCTACACAAACACAAGTTCTAGTTAGCAACTTAGCCTACCTAGGTACTCAACTGGTCTCAGACAGTCAGACTAGACTAGACCAGTAGAGTAAATCGCTCTATTCATTCTAAAATCCTGAAACTAGCCTAACCTCCATTTTATAAACTAATATAAGGACTGAAGTTGCTAGGCACAGCCGCACACTACCTAATAGTAATGAATGACCGACATGACAGTTTTTTAAATTTTCACGTGGTAGAATTCCACCCGGCTCAGCCCAAATCCATAAATGAATCCACGGTAAATTTAAACTCATTGAAAAATAAATAAAAAATGGACTATACTTATACTACGCGACTTGATCTGCAAATGATATGACAAATTGTCTAAATTGACAACGTAGAGCACCAGACTGACCAGATGATGGCATAAGCCAAGGGTGAAAAGCGCCCGCATGTTTACGACACATTTCAGGGCCGAGTAATATATTACAGCAAGAAATACAAACATATTCTAACAATAGTAATTAAGACAATGATACACAAAAGTGTAAATAATAATTACATCTATATTGAAGTAAACAAGTACTTACGTCATCTTGACAAATCAACGCCGACACGACTAACAGGCAGGAACACGTATGACGATTGACGATGAACAGGAAGGAATGTAGGTAGGACCGGCTGGACCGCAACAGAGACTGCCAGAGCGTTCTACGATGTTGCCAGAATTATCGCTACAAGTATTTGGAAACTACAATGCGACAAATCTATATAAAAAATATTATTTTGATTGAATTCATAAGAATTGCGGACTTTCTAAAGTTATGAAAGGGAAATATTAAAGTTTTTGTACTTAAGTGATCTTTGGAGTTGGTTTATGATTCATTATTCATGAGCACGAAGTTATCCTTTTGCGGTAAACTTCACATGCAGATGAATCCCAAATCCGAATCCATATAATTATAAAAAATTAACTTAAATGGAGCCTCGTTCAAAGGTGGAAGTTTAGAAAATAGTGCATCAATTAATGGTTAATATAATTCAAATAAAGTAACCATAGCTCCGGGGCGACCAAGCTTTCAAGGTCGATGATAAAGCCCCCGATATTGAGAGTAGCAGAAGACGACATTCAGTCGTCCATGGTGCGTGGAGAGTCGCGCAGTTTTGTCACTTGTATTTTATCTCAAAAGCAACAACTTGAGCAACCTATCTTAATTGGATAATGAAGAAAATTATTAATATTATCTTTCATATTACGACGTGTTTTATCGGTTTATTTTATAATTAGGTTAATATCGAAGTGATTTTGCATGAAAGATATGCCTTTAGGTCGCTTATTTTAATATTTCATGTATATTTTAAAAGTAGTATCGTTTTCATAGACCTAATATTTTAGCGTCATAGATTGACCTATAGGCCTATCATAGCAGGTCTGCTCTAATATAGATAAAACTTTTTTTAAGATGATAAGCGGCACAACCGGTACTTTATATAAATGGAATAAAAATAACTAAGTTTTTTGTTGTGGGAGCAGTCGAAGTCCTTCCTTGTCATGGCGCAGGCTGGGGACGCTGCACCGCGATGGATATCAGGTGAAATAAAAATATATTGGGGGTTAATTCTATGGCATTTAGTAATGACTGCACAAGGGCATTTACGTAGCAATGACTCAATATTTTTGAGATCCATGTGGTGCACCGAAAAATCATGATCCATATGATACGAATCACAATGTTCCATATCTAAAGGAAGAGAATACTGGAGCTACAAGTTCCGAATAATGGCACTAAACTATTGAATAACATGACTAAACTACTGAATAATGCTGGTAAAAATGTTTAATTGTGTACTGAATTACGAACTACCATGTAACTTCAGCAAAATAAATATTTTCAGTGAATATTTGGAAAATTTATTTATTATGTTACATGAATATTTGAATATTTTACCTAATGTCAGAAAAAAATATATATTACCTATGGCGCATTTCGGGTCGCGAGGTGCAGTGGGTGCTTACCGTGTCTGACGCCGAAAGATCCTGATCCACTCACAGCTTGTAATATAGAATAAATCTTTACTTCTATTAATTTATTATGATGATATATTCATGCTGCTGATGCTAGTGAATTATGTGAGTATTATGCATATAACACATATGTCAGGCCGCGATGTGCGGCGAGTGCTCACATGGGACGTCCTGCTGCCCGCCATGCGGGACGTCTTCGAGGCCTTCTCCTCCGAGGGGCTCGTCGAGCAGCCGCTCAGGAACCGTCTTTATGACCCGCAAAATAACGGGTCAGTCCTACTGTATGACCCACAAAATAACGGGTCAGTTCAACTGTATGACACACAAAATAACGGGTCAGTCCTACTGTATGACCCGCAAAATAACGGGTCAGTCCTACTGTATGACCCACAAAATAACGGGTCAGTCCTACTGTATGACCCACAAAATAACGGGTCAGTCCTACTGTATGACCCACAAAATAACGGGTCAGTTCAACTGTATGACCCACAAAATAACGGGTCAGTTCAACCGTATGACCCACAAAATAGCGGGTCAGTCCTACTGAATGGCCCACAAAATAACGGTCCAGTTCAACACTCGACTTTACGCATGGCGCTGACGCTAGACGAGATGAATTTACTGACGCCATTAATATATAATATGATTATATAATAATATTTTCGGGATCATTTTTCATTAATTAGAATTTATATCCAAAAATCCTAACTATTGGATAGAGTTAATGTTGCCCGGGTTGTTTATGTATTAAATAAATATTATGAGATTATTAATCATTGAAACTCCTCACTTTTCACAACCAACGGAGTGAAGTTCGTGATTTCCGGGCTGGGAAACTCATTTTAGGATTATTATTTCATCAAATTAATTATTTTATTTGATATTTCACAAAACTACCCACAGATTGAAAATAGTGATGCCAGGCCTAGTGCGGCCTAAGCAGGCGCTGGCCACCAAAATTCTGACGGTTTACCCCAACAACGCCAAACTCGGCCTACCCTCCCACAACGCCCTCATCGTCCTGCACGACGCCTGCACCGGCCTACCTCTCGCAGTGAGTCAACTTGACTCACTTTGTGTTATGTGTTGCAGCGTACTGCGTCATGACTCACTTTGTGCCATGTGTTACGGCGTTATGACTCACTTTGTGCCATGTGTTGCGGCGTTATGACTCACTTTACGTCACGTGCCACAGTTGGTGGACGGCACGAGCGTTACGGAGCTGCGGACAGCGGCGGCCTCAGCCGCGGCATCGGTGGCCATCCGACGAAGCCGCGGCCAAACAGGTGGGTTATGAGAGTGGGTTATGAGGGACGACACTATATACAGTCATCAGTCAACCAACCGCAAGAAAAATATTGTTGTCCATTGTGCGGCAATTACTTATGAGTCTATGACACTGGCATCGAGGCTACATGAATTTTGACAATTGCTAAACACACACAAAACATCACTGCCAGTTCAGTAATGCTGACAGGACTGCGTAATGCTGACAGGACTAGCACGAACCCAAGGAGTTCGGGCGAAAAATCAAAGCCCAAAAACCTAAGGCCCAAACAACGAAGGCCTAAAGAACCAAGGCCAAAAAACCAAGACCCACGTATTATTCTGGCTGAATTAGTCCAGTGTCATACAGCAATGCCGGAGTGTCGGAGTTTTCCTATTGTATCAACCGGGGGCGGTATTGTAAAATATTGCTTGAGTACACGTGGTGGCCTAAGTACACGTAGCGGCCTAAGTACACGTAGCGACCTAAGTACACGCAGCGGCCTGAGTACAAATAGCGGCCTAAGTACACGTAGCGGCCTAAGTACACGTAGCGACCTAAGTACACGTAGCGACCTAAGTACACGTAGCGGCCTGAGTACAAATACGTAGCGGCCTAAGTACACGTAGCGGCCTAAGTACATGTAGCGGTCAATGTTCGGGACATATATTCTATTATATTATTCCTACAATGTTATATATGACGTTTGCCATTCAATTTTCACGTCATGTACACAACAAATGAATGTAATATTAAATTGAAAGATGATTAATAAAATTACCATTTATATTATAGAACAAGTGAAAGTTTCAACACGAAGCTGACATTTAATTTTTATTATATTATCTTGATAACCCTATCTAATAACCTTTATTATATTATCTAATTTAATAATAATAACCCTGGCAGAGGCGGTCGGGGNTAGAGCCCTCAACAACATCATGCAACCCACCCAGGTGGGTCATGGGACTTAAGTGGGTCATGAGACTTAAGTGGGTCATGAGACTGAAGTGGGTCATGGACTGAAGTGGGTCATGAGACTGATGTGGGTCATGAGACTGAAGTGGGTCACGAGACTGAAGTGGGTCATGAGACTTATGTGGGTCATGAGACTGAAGTGGGTCATGAGGCTGAAGTGGGTCATGGACTGAAGTGGGTCATGAGACTTAAGTGGGTCATGAGACTTAAGTGGGTCATGAGACTGAAGTGGGTCATGAGACTGAAGTGGGTCATGAGACTGAAGTGGGTAACGAGACTGAAGTGGGTCATGAGACTGAAGTGGGTCACGATACTTAAGTGGGTCATGGACTAAAGTGGGTCATGAGACTTATGTGGGTCATGTGACTTATGTGGGTCATGAGACTGAAGTGGGTCATGGACTAAAGTGGGTCACGGCTGGCTGACAGGTGCGGGTGTGGTCGCGTGGCGGGTGCCAGGAGCTGACAGCGGCGCTGCAGGCTGACGGTGTGCCAGCGCTGGCAGCTGACAGCCTGCAGCAGGCGGTGCAGGATGCTGACGTCATCGCCACCTGCACCACCCGCCTGCATCAGCTGCTGCAGCTGACGTGGCTCAAGCCTGACGCCATCATCCTAGGTGCAGTGGTAATGATAATGCTGACATAATGCTGACATGACTGCCAGTTCAGTAATGCTGACAGCACTGCCAGTTCAGTAATGCTGACAGCACTGCCAGTTTGCGTGATGGTGCGTGATGGTGCGTGATGGTGCGTGATGGTGCGTGATGGTGCGTGATGGTGCGTGATATAGCACTGCGCCAAAGTTGACCCTAGGGTTGCTAAACGGTAAGGTCAAGGAAGCAAGGCACACAAAAAAACAGGATCGTTGTTCTCAGCGGTCACTGCTGCGTGAAAGGTGATTTTCCAGCGAAGGATTCGCCTGGACAATAAGAGCCTTCTGGTATGTGGTCAGCTACCAACAAGGGGCCACGAGGTAACTGTAGCCGAACGGTAAGGTCGCTTCCATGAGTCCTTCCCCAGGAGGACCCGAAACCAGAAGGAAGGAAGGATGGTGAGCCTGGAGTGCGCTTCCCAGGAACTGTGAGCAAACGAGGGGCAGGTGGGCGGCCAAGGGAAGGACACTTGTTTAGGTGTACAGGTGGGCTATGGCGATCATAATAAGGCAGCTCAGTTCACGTGGGTCCTTCCGAGTTCGCGGGGGACTTGCCAAGTTCCGCACGAACTACAGGTTCGTGACAGGGGAGCGGGAGGAAATGGGATACCAGATTGGGGTGGCATAGTTAAGTATTGGTCGGGTGATGGATTTATAGGTGGCCGTGATGACTTCCTCATAGAAACCCCAGCTGGTCATGGTTGGGACCTTTAGAGAGACAGGGGATGGTGCTAGGACGTGGGGAGAGGGTGAAGTGGGTATCCCAGGTGACTTCCAGGATTTTTGGAGTCTTGTCCAATGGGATGCAACTGTTACCGATGAAAGCGTCAGGATGGACTCAGGATTGACAAGTGTCTGGTATGAAGAGTCTGACCGAGGACGTAGGGTGTGATGTTGAAGGTGGGACTGGGCAGTCTGAACTAAAGAAGTTAAAGGGGGTGGGAGAGATGACCGACCCTTGAGGAACTCCCGTGTGTATGCTCGTGGAAGGGGATTGGAATCGAAGGTAGAGGCAGGATGGTAGTCTGCCTCTGAGGTAGAACAGACTAGGTTGGGTGTAGGGTGGGTGCAGCGATCATGGATAGAGTAGTGGGTGGTCGACACTGTCGAAGGCTTTCGACAGGCCGATATGGCAGCGGCCACGGTGCAGGCGTGAGGGTTCATTTGCTTGACTAAGGCGGCGTCTAGTGTGTCCTGGAGCTGTCCGAAACACTAAGGATACTAGGGAAGTGCCCTTAGTGTCCTTCCTAGGACACTACGGATACTCACTTCTTCTCTTCTCTAGTATCCTAAGGATACTAGGGAAGTGTCGTGCTAGTGTCGTGCCAATAATGATGTTAAGGAAAATATTACAATAACGTTTGTCGTGCAGGTGACATCGTGCATACCAGGACAGCAGTGGTGGGGGAGGTGGGGGACGTCATTAAGGGGAAGCTGTCGGTCCCCCAACGGGGGATTGTCATCTTCAAGTCCTTGGGTGAGCATATGGGTGATGGTGGATGATGGTAGATACAAGTTTAGATGATGGTTGTTGCTGATGTAGATGTTGTTAGTGGCTGGTATAGATGATGGTAGTTGCTGGTATAGATGAAGGTGGATGCTGGTATAGATGAAGGTGGATGCTGGTATAGATGAAGGTGAATGCCTGGGTAGATGTAGATGTTGGTAGATGCTGATGCGGATGATTGGAGATGCTGTATAGTTGAAGGTAGATGCTGGTGTAAATGATGGTAGATGCCTGTAGTGCAGGTGGTAGGGGTATTAATATGAAGGGAGCGAGTCGTGGGAAGCTAATTTTATTTCTCCGTGTCGCTGGAGAGCAACTCTTGGTAGCCGTCAATGGGTGGTGCTTGCAGCATGACCTTGGGTTGGTGTCCCTAAACTAACTCTGCTGTACTTGCTACCTGGGGTCTTGTTTACTTGTCAATATTAATTATATTAGTAATTATATTATTATTAATATTATTATTATTATTATTACTATTATCATTATTATAATTATTAGGACTGGCTGCCCAGGACGCCGTGGCCGCCAAGCTCGTCTACGACGCCACGACGTGAACGGGGCAACCCTCACCCCCCTACATTTATCCCCCCCCTCCCTCCCTCCCTCCCCCTCCCTCTCGCTCTCTCCCTTCTCCCCTCTTGTGATCCATTAATCAAACACGAAGAATAAAATTATTTTAAACTCACTTAATATTTTATTAACATGATAATCTTGTTGTCATTACACTTGAATAAGCATGACAGTACATCGGCATGCACTCACCAAACATTATGGCTCATAATGACCAAATTGTGATACGTCTTTTTTACCGTGCCAAACTGGGTCAGGATGACCCACGCAAGGGCAAAAAGTTCATCGCTATTTGCACATTTGCAATAAACAGTAAACGAGTTACGTAATAAAATAAAGATCGTTATTAGTAATAACTTGAAAGGAAATAAATTAAAATTAAGCGAACTGTCAAGTTGTACTTTATTTTAAAGGTAACTTTAATTTTTTGTTGAGCTGCTGTATAAATTGTTTATCAATAAATATTATTGAATGATTATTTATATGTAGTTCAATATATATATATATATATATATATATATATTAATTAAACCGCAAATTTTTTAATTATATTAAAATGGCCGCAGGAATTAGTCCTTATTATATGTTATGGTAATCCTTCTAGAACCTTTAATAAACAATGAATATTCTTGTATGTTTTATAAACTGAAGTTAAGGTTGGTGCGATGCCAACAGGGTTAGTGCGATGCCAACAGGGTTAGTGCGATGCCAATAGGGTTAGTGCGATGCCATTAGGGTTAGTGGGGTTATTAAAATTTTGTCATGTAAATGTCAAAGCCATGGTTAGGGTCTGGCTTTAGTACTAAGCCAGGTTCTAGGGTTTATCCTTAGGACTAAGTCTAAGGCTTCAGTACTAAGCCAGGGTTAGGGTCCGGTTCCAGCCAAGGCTTAAGGCGGCGCTCAAGGGTAAGGCGAATGCCACAGACGATGCTGCCTCAGTCGAGTCCAGGCGAGCAGGCGAGGTGCATATTGATCAATTTATGCTATTAAAACAGACAACGAAATACATCCTGTGTTGTGTATATATACATTTACGTGTGTGTGCTTTGTGTTTTGTACTATAGGAATATAGGGGACAGAACTCTAGCGTCTGGAAATCGTATAGTGCTTCTTTGTGTGCGTTCACACAGCGACTCGAACGATCGTGTCTGCGTTCACACAGCGACTCGAACGATCGCGTCTACGTTCACACAGCGACTCGAACGATCGTGTCTACGTTCACACAGCGATTCGAACGATTGCGCCTGGAACGACCGTGTCTGCGTTCACACAGCGACTCGAAAGATCGTGTCTGCGTTCACACAGCGACTCGAACGATCGTATCTGCGTTCACGCGGCGACTTGAACGATCGTGTCTGCGGTCACACAGCAACTCGAACGATCGTGTCTGTGTTCACACAGTGACTCGAACGATCGTGTCTGCGTTCACACAGTGACTCGAACGATCGTGTCTACGTTCACGCAGCGACTCGAACGATCGTGTCTGTGTTCACGCAGCGACTCGAACGATCGTGTCTGTGTTCACGCAGCGACTAGAAAGATCGTGTTGTAATGATAGTTGTATGGGAATACGCATAATAATTAAGATTATTCATTTATAGGAATATTGAATGTATAATTTTAAGGATTTTTTCATTTATTCGCGGCAAAATATTCGCGTCATAGTTAATAAATTTTTATGGAGTTCCGCACTTATATTGAGAAGAGGTTTGCCACATTTACGTATACGGTAAATAAAAAAGGAGAGAGACGAGCGAGAGAAGAGGGACAGAGATTATGGAATGAAAGCTATGCCGATTTTTCGCCATCTTGTAAAGTGAAGCCACCTCATTTTTTAGATCCTACCCGATTGATGTACCGAATATTTACCATATTAATAGTCAACATCCACCTCGTGCCATCTCGTCTACGCGGTGATAATGTTGCCATGCGTACCTCATTATCTTATTATATCTGAGTTCGTTGCGTGGAACCAGTCATCCCACAACAGCTGCTGTCACTGATTAACTATCCCTCTTCCTGGCCTACAACTGTTGGCATTGGGTTGACTCATTGTAATGAAGATAATTCGCTGTGTCAGAATTCAAAGTACTGTACAGCAAATAGTGAGAAGAAACGAATGATTCCCAAGGAGACGAGCTAGGAGAGGAATCCCTGGCATTTCCAGGACTTCAACAAGAGACGTCGTAGAGACGTAATATGTTCGTCATTGAGCGTTGATACGTTATTCGACGACTGTTGTCCGTTGGTGTTATAACGTTCTGGTGATAAGTCTCCTATGTATAATTTAGATTAGCATAATAGACTATCTTTACCTAAATTACGAATAATTTGTGTTTGCCAAGGTTTTTTTTCATTTAAAATATTAAGATAAGGGCTCTTTATTATCCCCATTATATTATTAGCCAATTTGCAGCGAAATGTGCAATAAACTTCCAATTGTGGCCAGTACATGTTAGTGGTTCTCCGCTACAGTGTCTGCGTTCACACAGCGACTCAAAAGATCGTGTCTGCGTTCACGCAGCGACTTGAAAGATCGTGTCTGCGTTCAAAAAGCGACTCGAACGATCGTGTCTGCGTTCACACAGTGACTTAAACGATCGTGTCTGCGTTCACACAGCGACTCGAACGATCGTGTCTGCGTTCACACAGCGACTCGAACGATCGTGTCTGCGTTCACACAGTGACTCGAACGAACGATCGTGTCTGCGTTCACACAGTGACTCGAACGAACGATCGTGTCTGCGTTCACAACAGGACCTGCAGGATGACCCCTCCCCCGCCCACCCCCAGTTTGGACGCCTACAGGAACTTGAGCCCGCAGGTGCGTGGCGCGGATGATGATGATGATGGTAGTGGTGGTGGTTGTAACAATAACACCTTAAAACTACCACAACACAAGCACAAAACCACCACCATAATACCTCGATAACCTTGGTACATTTTTCGGGTAGCAGCCCCAGGCCACTCTGCAGCACCGCCTTAAAACCCTCACCCTCCACCCCCACACTTCAACCCCCGCCTCTCAGGCCTTCTTTTCAAATTCAACCTTCCTTTCCCCACCGCCATCCCAGGACCTGGTGTTACCCCTTCCCTCTCCCAACCCCTTCCCCCCTCCATTTCAACCACCATCCCTTCCCTCCCCTCTCCCCCAGGATCTGGAGCTGCAGGTGTTGCACCTCCCCTCCTCTCAACCCCTTCCCCCTACCCTTTCAACCACCTCCCCCTCCCTCCCCTCCCCCCAGGACATGGAGCTGCAGGTGTCGCCGTCCCGCTGGTCGCCTGACGCCGCCCGTCACGACGTCGTCGCCGCGTACGTCGCCCGCGCGCGACGTGACGTCGTCGCCTGCAGGGCCCGCGTCCCGTGGTCCCGGCGACACGTCACCCCAACAGGCGAGTCGTCGTCGCCTGCAGGAGTAATTAATAACGTTCATTACCGTCGTCATATTATGGAGTAATTAATAACGTTCATTACCTTCGTCATATTAAGGAGTAATTAATAACTTTCATTACCTACGTCGCCTGCAGGAGTAATTAATAACGTTCATTACCTTCGTCACCTGCAGAGTAATTAATAACGTTCATTACCTACGTCGCCTGTAGGAGTAATTAATAACGTTCACTACCTACGTCGCCTGCAGGAGTAATAATAACGTTCATTGGAGTAATTAATAACGTTCATTACCTTCGTCACCTGCAGGAGTAATTAATAACGTTCATTACCTACGTCGCCTGTAGGAGTAATTAATAACGTTCATTACCATCGTTGCCTTCAGGACTAATTACCCACTAGGCATCTGATGTTGATTAAACGACCTTGAATCGACGTTGGAATAACGTTGATTAAACGTCTAATCAACGTTTTTTTACTCAACATGTAATGAACATTGTTTGAAGAAAGGATTTGTCTGGAGGGATACTAGCCTCAAAGTTCATATCCTATTTAAGAAATAACCTAGTCTAACCTAACCAAACGTAACCTGAGAAACGATTATCATAATTCATTACGGACATAATTTATAATTTATAGAGATAAATAAATTTATATATTATTACGGGCAAAACAAATCGTACCAGCACCTACAGTTACTAACATTAATTATAATGTATTAGTGATGTCTTAATTAGTAATTTTTTTGTGATGAATTGGTGATTTTTGGTGTCGAATTAGTGTTGAGTTAGTGATGTATTGATGATGTAGGACCTACTGGTGATGAAATAGTGATGTATTAGTGATGAATTTGTGATGAATTATTGATATATAAATGATGTTCCATTGCTCACAGTCGACGAGGACTCTAACATCACAATGGACGTGTACGGGGAGCAACTGCCGGCAGGTGACGTGGGTTATGTGGTTGGTTGCTGGTGCGTAACGCTCCTATAGGGGACCTTGTCTGCCAAATTGTCGAGTTCTGAACACATATCGAGCGCGTTGGTGTTTTTAAATGCCGAATACGTTAATGTTATATCATGTTTCTCCGCATGTTCGATACCATACCATTTTGTGCACTTGGCTTCTGTATAGGGTCCAATTTTATGTTATGTATGTAGTTGTGCGCGTTGCGCATCAGCGTAGGTCGGAATGACGTCACGTAACCTATACATCCGGGTTTCTGAACTACGCGGCAGGAGTTTTCGTTCGAACCTTCACTCTCTAGGAATTCTCACTCTGTTGTGCGTCTCCATGTTGAACAACCTTTGCATATTTTAACAACCTTTGCAATTTTGGAATCGCATCATATTTCTAAGCGGAAACCTTGCCTAATTAACGCTTGTCTGTTATTATCTCCTGATAATTGTGAATCGATAGGTTTTTATGTTTCGTTTGTGATTTCTTCGTTTTATAGGTTTTAATCTCTTTCGTTTACACTTGATTTTAACGACTGTTTGTGCTCGTATTCTATAAATCTTTAAAACTGATGATGGAGCTTGTGTCCGAAACGTTTTTACTGAAGATATGGTAAATTTACATCGCATTTTCTTTGCTTTTAAATTCTCTGTGTTCATGACTGAACCGGTTATATTGTACAAATAGTGACACATTTCGAGTGGGTAGCGCTGATATACCTTTATGCCGGACTAAACAGGTTCAAGATGAGCCACACATGGTAAAAAGCGCATCAGTATTTGGATAAACTCTCACTCATTTCGCTGAGTGTATTTGAACGCATCGGCATCTTTCAATTTTCTGGTCACTTCTGTCACGTCACTGTCGTTATTATGCATGACACAACCTTGGTTGTGCTCCGTCGTGTGGTAACCATGACCTCAACCACCAGGAAGTGGCCTGGTTGTCTACATCCACGGCGGCTACTGGCAAGAACTCAACCAGGACCTGGTTGGGGGGCTGATGGGACCACTACACGACGCGGGTGTGGTTGTGGTGGTCCTCGGCTACACTACAGCCCCTCACGGTAACCGCAACCATGCTGCCCAAGTTACCGCAACCATGCTGCCCGAGCTACCGCAACCATGCTGCCCGAGCTACCGCAACCATGTTGCCCGAGCAACCGCAACCATGCTGCCCAAGCTACCGCAACCATGCTGCCCGAGCTACCGCAACCATGCTGCCCGAGCAACCGCAACCATGCTGCCCAAGCTACCGCAACCATGCTGCCCGAGCTACCGCAACCATGCTGCCCGAGCTACCGCAACCATGCTGCTCCTTATTAAATATATTATAATTTCATAAATTATCGAAATAAATTGTTGAATGAATTTCTAAACTACAACCAAATGACCAATACTATATATGCATGAGCGAGACTATGCATAATAGAAACTATATACATAAATGAAGCGATATGCACGAATGAAATCATATACGTACATAACCGAAATTATATGATAAATGAAACTATATGCATGACCAAAACTAAATGCAGTATATACATGATGGAAACTGAACCGCTATCTTTACAAGCAACCTTTAATGATCTTGATAAAGGGTTGAGGCAAAAATATATGTCACGGTGTCTGCTGCGTCTGTCATGTCTGTCACGATGCCTGCACGCAGGCACGGTGTCTGGCATGGTGCGGGAGGTCTACCGTGGTCTGCAAGACGTCAGGAAGTTGAGGGAGGAAAAGAAATGGCAGCCTGCGGTCATTGTGGGATGGTCTGCCGGAGCTCAGCTCGGTCTGCAGGTAAGATTTGCAGACACCGAGTTTGGTCTGAAATCACTCGGCTCAGTCTGCAGATGCCGATGCAGTCTGCAGGCCTTGCTTGGTTAGCAGACAGTCAAGTGATTTGTTAGTCGTACAGAGTCTGCAAGTCTGTGATCGCTGATCATTTTATCCAGCCTCCGCTCCTCAGGCTCTCCTGCACTTCGTTGGGGAGGCGAGGGGGGATGGACCTGGTGGTGGTGAGAATGCTGAGGAAGACGGGGGGTCCTGGGTGGGGGGCGTGGTCACCATCAGTGGAGTCTTCTACTTACCGCCACTAGTGGACACCTACGTGAACGCGGCCCTTGGGCTCACCAGGTGTGTTGCATGAACGCGGCCCTCGGGCTCACCAGGTGTGTTGCGTGAACGTGGCCCTCGGGCTCACCAGGTGTGTTGCGTGAACGCGGCCCTCGGCCTCACCAGGTGTGTTGCGTGAACGCGGCCCTCGGGCTCACCAGGTGTGTTGCGTGAACGCGGCCCTCGGACTCACCAGGTGTGTTGCATGAACGCGGCCCTCGGGCTCACCAGGTGTGTTGCGTGAACGCGGCCCTCGGGCTCACCAGGTGTGTTTCTCACCAGGCGTGTTGCGTGAACGCGGCCCTCGGGCTCACCAGGCGTGTTGCGTGAACGCGGCCCTCGGACTCACCAGGTGTGTTGCGTGAACGCGGCCCTCGGGCTCACCAGGTGTGTTGCGTGAACGCGGCCCTCGGGCTCACCAGGTGTGTTGCAGGAACGCGGCCCTCGCACTCCCTGGATGCACTTAACAAATTAATCAGACATAATTGGCTGCTGTCAAAATTTTAACGCACTTTCTGCATTTAAAACTGATACGACCTTTCGCCGGGCCAAACTGCGTCAGGATGACCCACACATAAACGAAAAGTGCATCAATAATTGGACAGTCTCAATCAGTTCTCTGAGTGAATGTTTCGTGAACGTGTCCCCCGCAATGATGAGGCTGAGCACTGTATGTTTTTTTTTGCCAGAAAAAATTTAAATGTGTTCGTTTTTGTCGCCAGTGAACAAGCAAGGCAACTGTCGCCAGCTGAGCCCGGCAACTACCAGCTGTTGCCTGCCGTGTTACTGCCCACGACCCGCTTCATCATCGCCACCGCTGAACACGACAGCCCGATGTTCAGGGAACATTCAGACGTGTATGCCAAGGTAAGTCCAATGTTCAGGGAACATTCGGACGTGTATGCCAAGGTAAGTCCAATGTTCAGGGAACATTCGGACGTGTATGCCAAGGTAAGTCCAATGTTCAGGGAACATTCGGACGTGTATGCCAAGGTAAGTCCAATGTTCAGGGAACATTCGGACGTGAATGCCAAGGTAAGTCCAATGTTCAGGGAACATTCGGACGTGTATGCCAAGGTAAGTCCAATGTTCAGGGAACATTCGAACGTTTATGCTAAAGTAAGTCCAATGTTCAGGGAACATTTATCTGTGTCTTGCCTTCAATTGTATTCTCACTGTTCTAGCTGAAGCTCTGACAACTGTTCCAGACACTGCGTCAGCTGTTCAGCAGTGTTCACCGTCACGAGGTGTTGGCGTCAGACCACTTCAATATTGTGGCAGACCTCGCCGAACACCAAGACCTGTTCCTCCAACGCCTCCTCGAGTTCGTGAGGGAGTTTTCCTCCTGCACCTCCTCGAGTTCGTGAGGGAGTGTTCCTCCTGCACCTCCTCAAGTTCGTGAGGGAGTGTTCCTCCTGCACCTCCTCGAGTTCGTGAGGGAGTGTTCCTCCAACGCCTCGTTCAGTTCGTGAGGGAGTGTTCCTCCTGCACCTCGTCCAGTTGGTGAGGGAGTGTTCCTCCAACGCCTCCTCCAGTTCGTGAGGGAGTGTTCCTCCTGCGCCTCCTTGAGTTGGTGAGGGAGTGTTCCTCCAATACCTCCTCGAATTTATGAGGGAGGACTTGAACAAAAAAAATCAAATTTCAACTCAGGCCGTGTGTTTTAAATTAAACTTAAATTAGTTATTTACTTAATTAATAACCAAGCAGGGCGGGACAGTGCTGATTTATTAAGTTTACTATTGCGATTTAATTGACAGTTTGTGATGAGGTGATGCCGGCCAATCAAGTTTATAGATTTTATTGGTTAATAACCGTTAGTCAGTTTCCGTCGTATGTAATAAAGTCATATAAATGCTTGCATAGAATGTATCTGTATCCCTGTTGCGTCAATGAATCTAACGATAGAAAATTATACGGAAAAATTCTTATTGAATGTTAGAATTTCAATCATTAGTGGGTGGATATCAAAACTCGGGAAGTTTCTACCGCGAGCAATACTTATTTATGCTACTGGTGCATTAAAATGCATTTAAAATTTGGACTCATATAATAGCTTATCTTAATAGCTGCCGTGTTAAAACATTTGCATAGTTGCCTACATTTGGTGTTTGGTTACCTGACTCGCTGAACTTGAAAGATGCACCACGATACCACCATTCCTGTTTCGCTTGAGGTTGCTGTCTGGAATCGCGGTTTATGAGTATCATTCCAATTTTGAGGTTCCAAGGTTTGATCTCAGATAATAACCCTATAGCGGTTTCAGCGTTCCTTAGACCGTAAGCGTGTCGCCGATTCTCAACATCGCAGAACATTCACAGCTTGTTGCGGTCTCGAACTCGCTACTCCCTGCTTCAAATGTTCTGTGCTTAACCGCCCGGCCTCCTCGCCGATTCTGACCGTAAACTGGCGCACAGAGCTGGGATCGAACCCGCACCTCTCTGCACCAATCCTGATACTCCTGAACTGTAACCACTGGGCCACCCTGCTCAAAATTATTAGGACATAAGTGATAATTCATGCATGATACCACCAAGTTAGGATTATTAGCATTAGTAATTTATGTTCCTTTGTGAGTCGCAGAAATGTGTCATGACGCGCTGTCGTACAGAATCCTGTAAGGATGTTTCGATCCAGCGATTTGGACTGACATTACGAAGCAAGTTCTTCGGTCCAGCAGCAGAGCTTCAGAACCTCTGCATCTGTTAAGAAAACTTTAAGTTAGCTACGAGGAAACGAATCAGACATCGTAGTGATGGGTGCACAGCCTCTGTATCTGATTTAGATATATTATAAAGAACTGAAGTGTGGGCACTGAAGAAATATGCCATTGGTCTGTTGCCGAAGAACTAGGATACCTAGTTATCGGATTTGGTTTTCAAAATTAAAAATAAAATGCATTTATTCAACTTGAAAAATGGTTTATTGTTTTTAATGCTAGTAAGAACGAGTAAATTTTGAACAATACATTTTTCCCGCGAAGTTGTAAAGTGTTTAATTCGTGATCTACATGTTTGGCGCGCAAATTGTGTGTCACTTGTTTTCCCAAGATTCCCATGTTATGAGTAGTGACGTCATAAAAAGTGTGAATGCAGAGTCCGCCATAACATCGGAAATTTTATGTATTTTCTGCGGTTTTGGGTAGTGTCGATGAATATCATCAATGGTTACGGTCATTGATTGCTTAGAATTTATCAACAACAATTTAAGACGTGAATGGTGTTGCATGAGCGAGTGCGATGGCCGGTGAGTTTATAGCTCTCTAATCGTCTAATGTTTAAATATGGTTGACCTTACAAAACGTGACCGGCCTTGGGCAGCATTTATATTTCCGGCAGTTTATCCGTCATATAGTCAACTATTAGGTATGCATGGCTGAGTTGACAATTTGCTCTAGGATGAGGTATTTCTATTAGGCTAAGTAAAGGTATCGAATTACTTTTGGCTGGACCCGCAAAAGCGGCTAAACATGAGTGTTTACCTGTCAGTTGTTATCATTCGACCTAGTTCCTTCACACTCGCTGTCATTGTTGTCTCACTTGTCTACCATTTACTCCCCCCCTTGTATTTCAAATGACTAAAACATTACTAACAGTATCAATAATGCTGAACGGCATAGATTTTCTATCACTAACTGGCATCTGACAGACTGACACTGACAGTAGGCCTAGTTTAACACTTTAACAGTAGGCTTAGTTTAACACTTTTTCTTGTTATCAGAAAGTCTTCCTTTGCTGAATGTTGTTTGGCTTCCACTTTGATTATAAATTAGCAACAATGTTACTCCACTCTATACTTTTTAGTAATGATACATATTCCAACAAGTAATGATCAATGCAACTTTAGTGATAAATTTTTTATTGTCACTCTGGAAAATTGGGCCAGAGCCACCCATAGAGGAGAGAAACTTTCATACTTGTGGTAATTTCACTTATTTGTACGACCCTTGCCTTATTTCTTTCATGAAAAAACTCAAGAAATGGTACCTTTTGCCCCCAATTTTTGGAAATTTTTGCCCAAATATGGATCAGCTGTCAAAATAGAATAGGAATAGCCAAATATCAGTTCCAGTTTGAAAAGTAGGCTAAATCCTAAAAAAATAACAATGTGTTTGTTTGAACAAAAAACTTTTTTAATTGCATATGTATCCTAACTGCAATTATATTGTAGGTTTATCTAAAATCATAGGGCTTGTGGCTGTGGGGCAGGATGTAATTCTAAAAATGATGGTTTGTAGTATATAATTATTGACCCAAATGCCCTCTGCCACAGTTTCTGTCCAAAAATTTTAGTTAAAATTCAAAGGATAAAAATAGTAGGGATTAAATTTGCACTTGAAAGAATCAAGAATGAAGGTTACAACACTTTAGGATTTCAATGACTAAATAAAAGTTCATTAGCAATTTGTCTTTTAGTGAAACATAACAAATTAACATCCATGAATTAATGACAAATCATGCCACCAATTAGAGTCAACATGATGCACACCACAAAAGTGATTTGAGGGAGACAAATCACATTGCTGCTTATGTAATGAAAGCATGCGTGCAACTGAGTTTTATCCAGATTCCAGTTGCCAATATGATATCTTGTGCATTTCAATAAACACTTGCCAAGCTGTTAACTATCACATATTAAAAAGATTTCTGGTGAATTCAATCATAAATTTTGATTGTTTTATTATAAACTAAGTGAGCAGAGCAAATTCAAGAAACCTCATCTACCACTCATTTTCAGGCTCTCTCATTTTCAATCTCTTTGTTTGTTGCAGTAATGAACTTGAATGAACATTGTAGTGTTACAGCCTTTAATATACTGCATATTCAGTTCAACTTGACTAACATTTGCATAACTTCTGATGAAAGTTTGAAATATATTTGGACCTTATACCAAAAAAACTAATTTTTTCTTACAACTCCTTCAATCTTTTCACTTGTCTAAATATTTTAAATTGAAGTATTTTGTAGTTACAAAGACTCCATTGACTATAGAACTTAAGTTTTCACAACTGTATTCAAGAACAGATTCTTGAATAGTAGGGACATTTCCATTCTTGTAAATAAATGGGATTCATAAAATACTTACAAATCCATTCATTGTCGTTTAATTTGAGATGTATGGATGATTCTGCCTTCATTTCCACATTGCTTATTTGTACCAGCTGCAGCTGTGGAAATACGTGCCAAAGCCGTCAGACTGACCCGAGCATTGGGTAGCCACAAAAAGCATTTGCTTGTTCAGCTACAGTGCCGCTGATTGGTCAATATAACCTCAGCCAATGTTGATCATTAACATCACAAATACCTCATAGGCACTTGTTCACTTGCTTAGGTTCTGGTGCTATAAATTATGAAACTGTTTTAAATAATATTTCTTGTTTTATTAATCTACCATTAATTTTTTGCCCAATATTTATCTATCTATAAAATTAATTATCTATCTATTTTGTTCATGTATCAAATTATAAATTATGACTTTTAAATACTCTTAAATGAATATGTGGATTAAGTTTCTGAAAGCGTCGCCACTATTAAATTTTAATACACATGGCACATGCCTAAATGCTCTATGATATTTATAATAAAATAATTGCCACTTCTAAACAACCATCATTTTTTAAAAGACATGAGACATTCAAAAACTGGAGAGACAAAATCCTTCAGAATCTGAAGTTAAGTTAACTAGACAATATCAACAAAATTGAGCAAAAACATGATAAAATTCATATCTGGATGCGTATAAAGTTGTGTTTAAATTTCGAAACAACTTTGCATCATTTTAATCTCATTGTGGATCAAGTCTATTTATTGTGAAATTGAATTTGACATTAGCTAAACATGGTGTCAGACATCATCACCCATCATATGTTCACTGCAATTATGATGTGCCATATCTGCCATGAAAGAATCTAAATTTATCTCTTCGTAAGCTCCAACTGTAACCAGCCAACAATGGACTGCCATCAATCAGCCTAGCTTGAGGAAACTGAATGAAATCTGTTGTGCACCACCAGACCGCATTTCACATGTGACTCCTGGGACAGTATTAAATTACGTAACTTAGTTCACAGCACCTAAGGATATGTTTCAGATAAATAGTTCTGCTCCTAAATCTCTCATCCTTCAATGAGTGACTGTTTGACTGTGGGCTGATTCGATGCATGGGCTGGATATGGACGGGTTGGTGGTGGGCATCATATTCACTGCAAGTCTCTGGCCTGCTCTCTCTGAGTGGTGTAGAATTTTTTTTGATCATTGTCAGAATGATGCTTGGCCATACTATTGCAGGCTATTTTCCTGTGGGCTAGTTGATCTATTTCAATAGATGTGATTTGTATGGTGGCTTGTGGCTGATAATGTTAGTCTAGAAATGTTGGAGGCTATGTTCATGAGGAAAAGGATCATGATAGTGCATTCAAAGTAGGATACTTGTGGTCTCTGACAGGCATCCCGAATACCAATTCTTCACATCTAAGATGCAAGATATGATTGTGGCAGACAAATGGCCACAACAACATTTTTCCATAGATTGCAATTCACAATTGATATTGCTTATCGGAAATTATTGATTTGAACTTAGATGGTATTACAATCAATGCAGGTGACAAAGATACAGATCCTTGTAGTATTGATCAATTGTTTGTGATTGAACCCTTAGCTAAACATGGATGCCAATTTGAGGTTAAGATGGATCAAATATTGAAAGAAAGCTTAAAATAACACCTAAATCTAAACCTAATGAACACTACTCAACAGTCTGGTCTGCTATCTGGATCATTTCTTGGTGAAGCTAAAAGACTACCAGCTGGTGTGAAAAATATTTGCTTTCCTAGCTACAAGTAGAGCTTTGCTGCCATTTTGAAAGAAACAAGATTTCTGCGGACATTAATGTCATGGAACTTACTACGATCTGCAGCACTTATGTTGCCAGCTTCCAATAGATAGAATGTATTTTATAATTAAAATTCAACCATAACTTTCTAGCAGGACCAAACAGCTTTGCACATAACTGTAAAGTGTGGCATTTAAGGCAAAGATACTTATCTTTTCAAGATATATTTCAAAAATCTTGAACTTGAACTGGTATTGGTTTGAATTAGTAGTATTTTTTGCCCACATGTGCTAAATTCCCATTAATCATTCCAAATTAGCCATGTTCATTATATCGACTAAAAATGTAAGGATGACCTTCTCTAACTTGGCGTCTTTTGGCAATAAATTTGGTATCCGTGAACTATGTTGTGCCTTAATTTACAGTCTGATGGTGGCTGGAGCTTTCTTGCCATTCTTGTAGTTGCACAACATTTGCTTTATGAATTATTTTTATCTAATTATTACTGAAATTGTATCATCAATCTTGTTGCCAATGTAGGGGTTCAGATTAGAATTCTAGAAATGGTGGTTTATCTATTATATCTATTATATTACGTCAATTATATATATTTGAGGTTTATCCAGCCATGTAACTTGCTTTGTAAAAAAAAAAGTGTTGTCTGATTTATATATGGAAAGCCTGTTTCATGTTCTAGTTTCATCCATTCAGAATCCCACCCAATAAAATAAGGTTTCTTATACCTACCAAGGATATATATTTCATAAATATTGGTTTAATGTCAATATGGCAAAAAATTGGGTTACATTGTCTTGTTTTATATTCTTGATTTAAACAGCCAATTGTTTACTGAACAAATCAAGTGTACCCAGTCTTGCCTCCAACCTTCAGCTTTTTGTGAAGCTCTTCAATACAAAATTTGTTCATTATTATTTATTCACTAAAAAAATTTCCCTCTTAATATTTGGATGTTCTATCACTTCTCAGGGAATGGAGCAGATACACAGTGGTGCTTTTCACAAGTCAAAGGAACATTGGATGATGAAATAACTGATGGTGAGTTCATTCACTCCACAATAATTGTAATTTGTCAGGTAAATGATCATGTAGAAACACTGGTAATGATTTATTTAGCAGTAAATAACCTAGAATTTGAATCATGTTCCTGGATGAAGGGGTTAATTGGTTAGAAATTCATTTGGTTAGTGATTTTATAATGAGACAGAAATGCTTCTGTCATGTGTTCAGTGGTAAGAACAAGAGTCTATTTATATCTGTTTTGATTTGTGTTCCTATTCAAAGAAAGTGTAGCATGTAGTTTAATTCCTGTGATGAAGCATAAAATATGACCTATAAGTTGATATCACATTGAGAATGCAATGAAGACCAGTAAAATATAATATTGCTTATAAGTCAAATATGGTAGTGTGACAAGAGTCATTTAAGAGAACTTGAAAATGATTCTTACAGCTGGTGTGATCTTGCAGTGAAATATATATTAAAAATCTATGTAGAATGAAATGCAGACCAGTAAGATATTGCTCATTAGCTAGCAATGATGTGCAGATTATTTAACCATATAATGTAAGATATTAATATTTGCAGCGGACGTCATCTCCTGCGTGGAGTTCAGCCATGATGGAGATCTATTGGCCACTGGAGATAAGGGTGGTCGAGTTGTCATTTTTCAACGGGATCCTTTAGTGAGTAATGTTTTTTATCTCTACCAAAAAGCCTAGTGTTTAGTCCTGGCAAGAATATACTGTACTTCTTCTGATACACACAAAACACATGGTGTGCAATTGGAGCATTTTTTTTTAAATACAGTTATACACTAGTATATATGTCCCTATTGCCTCAAACAGTCAGACATTTCCTAGCTCAGAAGCATGTGAACAAGATTAAAACCTAAGTAAATAAAAAATTATACCAGAACGCAAAAACCTACCAATTTACAATTTCAATAGGAAATGAAAAGTACCGGTATGCATTATTAAGAAAAGATTTCTGCTTGAAAATACAAATGTAGTGATTCCATGATCCTTACGTCCAAGCCATGAGAAGTAGAACCAAGTATTTTGAAATCACTCTTAATGACCCATACAATTGGTCCCTATGAACAACAATATGTGGCATTTAAATTTAACACAATTGAAATTTAAATACAAACGGCTGCTAATGCAATTTTTCCTTGCCTCTTTTGTGTCTGGCTTGCACTTCAAATGTTATTCTCATCTTCAAATGTTTACTTTTCAAATGACAACAGATAAATTAAAAAAATTATGTTGTATTCAAGAGTGACCTCTGTGGTAGAATTCGAGATGATGGAATCATCATCTCGAATTCTACCACAATTTTGAGCCAAATTGTGCATAAGCAATGCAGTGAAGGTTGTTTCTTTACAAATTATTTTATATATTGGCCCACTGTTTTTTTTTGTCTTTCATGTCAGACATTTTGGGTGGAAATATTACCAGTTTATACTATGTACTATTTTATTTATTGTTTTAATTGTTATATGTGTGTTTTGTAATGCATGGTATTTCATGTGTAACTGATGTCTCTTGGTTATTTTATTGAAAGGTTATTTGTTATTTTTTTTATTATTTCTTTAAAAGGTTACAGTATTTGTTTTATATAAAAGGATTTGTTTTTATTATTTCTTTAAAAGGTTTTTGTTTTATATAAAAGGTTATTTGCCCATTAGAGAATAATTGGATTGAGAGAATTATATATGTGGTTTGCAAGTCCTGCTATTACTAATCACTGTAATTATTACATGTGTGTTCCGGAATTCATGATTTTGCATATTCTAATGATACGTGTTGGTTGCAGTCAAAAGGTTGTTCGCCAACGAGAGGAGAGTACAACGTGTACAGCACCTTCCAGAGCCATGAGCCCGAGTTTGACTACCTCAAGTCTTTAGAAATAGAAGAAAAGATCAACAAGATTAGATGGCTTAAGAGGAAAAATCCTGCTCATTTTTTATTATCCACTAATGGTGAGTTGTGAGCATAATTGATGCTGCACAAGTTCTGCTCATTTGGTATCATTTTGTAATGGTGAGGTGTGAGCATAAATGATAATCCCTAAATCCTGCTCATTTTCCATCATCCATAAATGGTACGATGTGAGCCCATAGATAGTTGCCAGATGCTAATCACTTCCAGTCTTCTCAGTTCCATTGTCATCATTCGTAGTCTGAAAAGCAATCACTTGCCATGCAAGTTTATATATTTTTTTTTGCTGGGTTTTGCAACCAGAAAAACTTTCTTGCCAGAATTTCTTTTAAGCGACTAAATTCAATTATTTAAATGTTTGTATTTGTGTATTCATTTATTATGAACAAAAAGTTTGCAGTATAACCGCGTCATGCTTTTGTTGTGGTACAGACACAAGTGTATAAATTATTTTTAAATAATGAAAAGTAGAAAGATCATTAGTATTCTTAAGTTGCATATTCATTTAGAGCTTAAAAACGATGATGGAACTTGTCCAAAATATTTTTATGAAAATATGATCAATTTACTTGACATTTTCTTTGATATAAAATAATTTGCATAAGTATTACAGTGAAAATAAAGCCATATTTCTACAGTTGAGTCAAGTTAATAATTATAATGAATTTAAAATGTTTCTGCAAACAAGACTATTAAATATTTATATTGATATATTGAACAGATAAGACTATTAAATATTTATATTGATATATTGAATAGATAAGACTATTAAATATTTATATTGATATTTTAAACAGATAAGACTATTAAATATTTATATTGATATTTTGAACAGATAAGACTATTAAATATTTATATTGATATTTCTAACAGATAAGACTATTAAATATTTATAATGATATTTTGAACAGATAAGACTATTAAGCTGTGGAAGGTCTCTGAGCGTGACAAGCGCGCTGAGGGCTACAACCTTAGGGACGATGCCGGTCAGCTTAGGGACTCCTCCAGCATCACTTCACTTAGGGTGAGTCTCTTGCAGTCAACAAATTCAATATATTAAGTAAATTTTAAATTTTCTTGAACATTATGCTAATGGAGATAGAAACGAGTTAAAACTTCAACCTGAGTTAAACCTAATGACTTTTGATAACTGATACCTTCCACCTCTTTGGTCAAGGTTCGTACTGGTCATGGAAAACCTGGAAAGTTATGGAATTTGAGTTTTCATTTTCCAGACCTGGAAAGTCATTGGATTTCATTTCAGATTATAGAAAGTTGTGGAATTTACAAATAAATGAAGAAAAAAAAAGTGTTTTTCTGTGCTGCATGTGTTTACTGTTTGTGCAGTCTTGTTTCCTCTTTCCTGCGTTCTGATTGGTTCTCCAATCACGTGCATGTGATTAAACATGTTATTTAATCACATGTATGGTAAATATGTGATTAAATACATGTACATGTGTAATAGGTACACATGATGTAGTCCCTAATAGTCTTGGAAAATTATATTGATGGTCATGGAGCGTCATGGAAAAGTCGTGGAATTTTTTTTCTAAACACCGGTACGAACTCTGTTTGGTGATGTTCATTTTTGCTTTGGGTGCAAGAAAGCTAAATAGCTGGAGCGCTAGTAAACAACGGCCACTAAACTAACTAACTAACTAACTGATGAACAATTGTACGTGCAGGTACCTTCACTGAAGCAGATGGAGCTGATGGTAGAGGCGTCCCCACGCCGCATCTTCGCCAACGCGCACACCTACCACATTAACAGCATCTCTGTTAATTCCGACCAGGAGACTTACCTTAGTGCTGATGACCTTAGGATTAACCTGTGGCATCTCGAGGTTACAGATCAGGTTAGGCTAAACTTACTCATATTCTTCTGTTCATATCTCCATGGAGACCAGGGTTAATTTAATTTTTATTTGTGTAATTTGTGATTTGATAGGATCTGGGGGCCTTACTTTTGAAACTAAGTACACATAGTGGCCAATTTCTTGTCTGTGTTTGGTGGGGTCAACTGGAAAGTTGTCAGGAGTTAAGAACTTGTGAATATTCTTCCATAGCTTGGCCCAGAGTCAAAATGCTTCATCATTAGATTAATAGTGATCTTATTGAGATTTTTACTTGATGCAATATTCTGACATTATGATGTTGCAACATATAAATATAGATTAAGCGGTCATTCTGCGTGGTCTGCAAAGAGTGGAAATGAAGTTATATGTGTGTGCAGTTGTTCAATTTAATCTGTAATAAATTTAGATATATTACTACATTTATACTTGATTTTATAATGTTTGATGTATGTGCATTCGTTCAATATAGTCTGCAGTAAATTTAGATATATCAAAACATTTATACTTGATTTATAATGTTTGATGTTTGTGCAGTCGTTCAATATAGTGGACATCAAGCCAAGCAACATGGAGGAGCTGACAGAGGTTATTACAGCTGCCGAGTTTCACCCCCGCGACTGCAACTCATTCGTGTACAGCAGCAGTAAAGGCACCATCAGACTATGTGACATGCGAGCCGCTGCCTTATGTGACTCACATGCCAAGAGTAAGTATGTGTGTCATGCATCAGACTATGTGACATGCGAGCCGCTGCCTTATGTGACTCACATGCCAAGAGTAAGTATATGTGTCATGCATCAGACTATGTGATGCATGGTGAACATTCTCTGGTACCGGTATTATATAATCATTATCTAATTAGTTATTCAATGATTTCAATCTCCCATTTATTAAGAGGTATCGGTCAAAGATTTTCTGTTGCTTCTTCACTCTTTTTTTGCTAGTTCACTAAGTATTAAGCAAGTCATTTTATGCATTAAATAGCAAGGAAAATAATTTTGCCCATTTAAATAACGAGTAATACAGTTCAGGAAATTTGTGCATTTAAGTAGCATTTATTATTTATTTAATAGGATTTATATCTTTACTAATTTATCCAGTGTTATACAATTAAATATCCATCACTTTCGTCCAGTGCTATAAATTTAAATATGAATTAAAACAGCCATGAATTTTGTGCAGTGCTATAAATTTGAATAGGAATTAAATAAACATATTTTTCGTGCAGTAGTTACTATAAATTTAAATAGGAATTAATAGCCATGAATTTAGTGCATGGTTATAAATTTAAATAGGATTTAAATAACCGGGAATTTCGTGCAGTACCATAAATTTAAATAGGAATTAGATAGCCATGAATTTGGTACAGTGCTATAAATTTAAATACGAATTAAATAGCCAAGAATTTAGTGCAGTGCTATGAATTTAAGAAATGTTTAAATGAGCATACTTTGTGTACAGTGTTTGAGGAGGCGGAGGACCCGAGCAACCGTAGTTTCTTCAGCGAGATTATCTCGAGCATTTCTGATGTGAAGTTCAGCAACAGCGGCGGCCTCATGATCTCCCGAGACTACCTCACCATCAAAGTCTGGGACCTGCGCAAGGAGAACCAGCCTCTCGAGACGTACTCGGTGAGTGAGAACCAGCCTCATGAGATCTACTTGGTGAGTGAGAACCAGCCTCTCAAGATCTGTGAGTGAGAACCAGCCTCTCATGACATACTCAGTGAGTGAAAACCAGCCTCTCGAGACCTGTGAGTGAGAACCAGCCTCTAGAGACGTACTCGGTGAGTGAGAACTAGCCTCTAGAGACGTACTCGGTGAGTGAGAACCAGCCTCTCGAGACCTGTGAGTGAGAACCAGCCTCTTGAGATCTGTGAGTGGGAACCAGCCTCTTGAGATCTGTGAGTGGGAACCAGCCTCTTGAGATCTGTGAGTGAGAACCAGCCTCTTGAGATCTGTGAGTGAGAACCAGCCTCTTGAGATCTGTGAGTGAGAACCAGTCTCGAGATCTGTGAGTGAGAACTAGCCTCTTGAGATCTGTGAGTGAGAACTAGCCTCTTGAGATCTGTGAGTGAGAACTAGCCTCTTGAGATCTGTGAGTGAGAACTAGCCTCTCGAGATCTGTGAGTGAGAACTAGCCTCTTGAGATCTGTGAGTGAGAACTAGCCTCTTGAGATCTGTGAGTGAGAACTAGCCTCTTGAGATCTGTGAGTGAGAACCAGTCTCGAGATCTGTGAGTGAGAACTAGCCTCTTGAGATCTGTGAGTGAGAACTAGCCTCTTGAGATCTGTGAGTGAGAACTAGCCTCTTGAGATCTGTGAGTGAGAACCAGTCTCGAGATCTGTGAGTGAGAACTAGCCTCTTGAGATCTGTAAGTGAGAACTAGCCTCTTGAGATCTGTGAGTGAGAACCAGCCTCTCGAGATTAGTGAGTGAGAACCAGCCTCTCGAGATCTGTGAGTGAGAACTAGCCTCTCGAGATCTGTGAGTGAGAACCAGCCTCTTGAGATCAGTGAGTGAGAACCAGCCTCTCAAGACATACTAAGTGAGTGAGAACCAGCCTCTTGAGACGTACTCAGTGAGTGAGAGCCAGACTCTTGAGACCTGTGAGTGAGAACTAGCCTCTTGAGATCTGTGAGTGAGAACCAGCCTCTCGAGACCTGTGAGTGAGAACCAGCCTCTTGAGATCTGTGAGTGAGAACCAGCCTCTCGAGACCTGTGAGTGAGAACCAGCCTCTTGAGATCTGTGAGTGAGAACTAGCCTCTTGAGATCTGTGAGTGAGAACCAGACTCTTGAGACCTGTGAGTGAGAACCAGCCTCTTGAGATCATTGAGTGAGAACCAGCCTCTCGAGATCTGTGAGTGAGAACCAGCTTCTCGAGACCTGTGAGTGAGAACCAGCCTCTCGAGACGTACTTGGTGAGTGTCAATACATGTGTACTCCGTGCATTAAGAGATACTCTCCATGAGTGGCCATCATCATAGACAAACTTTGTGAGTGGACATCTCTCGAAATAGTGACTGAGTTTATTTCATTCAGCAATAACTAATCATTTGACCATTCTTTAAGTATCAGTTCCATGTTTCTTAATATTACCAGGAATTTAAAAGTAAAGAAAATAGCCAAAAAGTTCACCATTTCTTATAAGAGAAAACGTTTCGGAGTCCAGCTCCATTGTACAAAGATCCTCTCCCTGTTCTTATGCGATCATCCCTAGTTTATCAATATAGTTGTGCGCAGTGCGCATCTGCGTATATCGGTATGACATCGCGCAATTTTTATACTAGGCTTGCAGAGCATAGGGGCAGGAGTTATAGAACAGGGAACATACTTGCGCATCCCCCTCATTCAGCCGTACGTATTCATGCCGAGCAGTGCAACGTCCCGGTGTCCAATAGTGATTTTAAAGTTTTAGCCTCCACAACCGGTGTTTCTGACCTACGAATTTTAGAATCATTATTTATTTTCAAACAGAAACCCAGTTTAAATGCTGCATTCAGTTCTTATCCTCTACAAATTGTAAATAGATAGTACTAGTACTTTCTCTACATGTTATCTCATTTTTATTTCTGTTATCTTCGATTTTAGTTCTAATGTCCTCAAGTTTAGGTGAATTGTTTGAATATGAATTTTAGGTTACTAATTGTTTGTGCCTGTGTTCTAGGTTTTGAACTGACGATGGAGCTGGACTCCGAAACGTTTTCTCTTATAAGAAATAGTGAACTTTTTGGCTATTTTCTTTACTTTTAAATTCCTGGTGAATTTGCGACTTAAGCAGCCAAGTGATTTTAATTCTTAATATTATTTTTTGGCTAAATTGCTGGTCATTTTCAGGCACCAAAGTGGCAATGGCTGTTGCAAGAAGATGGGAATTTTTTCATGTATCATTCTTTGGTTAATGCAATATGCTTTCTATGAATTTTGCATGTCATTTCTAACTATAAATGAATTTTTTAACTTCCATTTTGTGTTTCCTCAGGTACATGACTACCTGCGCTCCAAATTGTGTTCGCTGTATGAAAACGACTGCATCTTTGACAAGTTCGAGTGCTGCTGGAGTGGCAACGACAAGCACATCATGACAGGCTCCTACAACAACTTCTTCCGCATGTTCGAGCGCGACAGCAAGAAAGACGTTACTCTAGAAGCTGCTAGAGAAATAGCAAAGCCAAGAACCGTGCTAAAGCCTAGAAAAGTAGGTGTACCTAGTCTACCTGAAGATTTGAATCTAGGTCTAGAGGTCATTAGAGAAATAGCAAGCCAAGAACCGTGCTAAAGCCTAGAAAAGTAGGTGTTCCTAGTCTCCCTGGACATTTGAATCTAGGTCTAGAGGTCATTAGAGAAATAGCAAGCCAAGAACCGTGCTAAAGACTAGAAAAGTAGGTGTACCTAGTCCACTTGAAGATTTGAATCTAGGTCTAGAGGGCATTAGACAAATGGCAAAACCAAGAACCGTGCTAAAGCCTAGAAAAGTAGGTGTACATGGTCTACCTAAAGATTTGAATCTAGGTCTAGAGGTCATTAGAGAAATGGCAGAACCAAGGACCGTGCTAAGTCATGAAAAGAAGGTGCATCTAGTCCACTTAAAGATTTGAATAGTTGGTCTATAGGCTGATAGATATATAGCATAGTAGTATGATTCATGTAGAATTTTTGTACGATTCAAATTACTTTGTGTATAAAGTAATTTGATATCAAGAACTTGATTGTTCCTGAGGCTTCATTTGAATTTGTTCTATGAAATAAGAAAATGATATCGAAGCCTTCATGAGAATTGCTTGTGCAGATTGGCGGAAGCGGCAGCAAAAGAAAGAAAGACGAGATCAACGTTGACTGCCTGGACTTCAGCAAGAAGATCCTGCACACAGCTTGGCATCCTACGGAAAACGTCATCGCTGTTGCTGCCACCAACAACCTTTACATCTTCCAGGATAAACAGTAGCACTGCAGCAACTCTAGCTACAGTTATTACTGTAGCAATTCTCTGCAGTCGTGCTGTAGGAGTTGCTGTAGCCGCAGTGCTGCTGTTTTTGCCGCTGTGAGCTGCAGTTCTAGCCACAGAACTTTATTTCTCTTATCTGGCGCTAATATGTTTTTATTTCTATTATCTGGCCATCAAATCAGTGATTATTTTTCTTATGAGAAGCTAATATCAGTCTTTTTTCTTTTATATTATGCGCTAGTGCCCACAAGAGTGTATAAAAATTTTAGTTTTTTTCATTGCTAGCCGCCCCAGACCTTTGTTGTCAGTTGTCCTGTCCACATGCCACCTGCTGCAGTTGTTGCTGCAGCCAATGCTCCTATGTTCTGTGTATGTATAACAGTTCTGTCACAGCCTAAGATTTTTGCTTCGATTTTGACTGGCGATTGCAAAAAGCCCTCAGTAGATTCAAACGGCGGATTTCTTGTTGATTTAATGAGATGGTTGTTCCTGTGATTGTTTGATCTCCATCATATGTCCGCATGAATTTAATTATTATATAATTTGGCTACAAATATCATGAAGTGCACCGGTTAGTCTTGAGCAGCAAAGTTGTTCATAAGTGAGAGCGCTTTAGAAATTTTTCTTGTTGCCTCTCTCTACAGGTTGTTACAGAATTTTGGTGGTTGTGTCAAGCATAAATAAAGTTTGTAAAGTACAGGAAGAAAGTTTGTGTAGAATTATTAATGCAAGAATTTGATCTGTGGCTGTGTGGTAGGCTCTCTGCTAAGGATTGTTGTGACCCACGATGACGCGGTTGAGAATCAAGTCGACTGACTGGTTGATTACTGATGAAGCTGTTGTAATTTATGCTGAAGATATCGTTACTTCCATTAAAAATATTATCGTGGCTGCATATACTGTGACTGCAGCATGGCTGCTGTGTGTCAACACACAATCAGAATGTTTAACATGTGGTGCTTGTGCGTGTATGATGTAAACCACCAACTATGCTGCCATGTTTACGGTGGTTTTTGATCATCGGCCATGGTTATGGTGGTTTGTGTTCATCAGCCATGTTTACGGTGGTTCATGTAACTCATGATCCATGTTGACGGTGAATAACCTGGATGCTATCAAATGTCCCTCCGATGGATGCTACCAAATGTCCATACACCGCCTCTTTGGGGCTCAGCCCGACTCCCCTCGATTATTCCCCAGTGGTACTGCTGTAAGGCGCCGCCCTAAACCACAGTCACGGAAATTGCCAAACGGAAATAAGTCCTGTAAACTTTGTCATTGTAATATTCAAATGCAAACTTTGTAATTGTAATATTGAAATGAATACAAGTTAGGCTTTGTCATTGTAATATTCAAATGCAAACTTTATCATTGTAATAATCAAATGAATACAAGTTAGGATTTGTCATTATAATATTCAAATGAATACAAGTTAGGCTTTTGTCATTGTAATATTGAAATGAATACGAGTTAGGCAAGTATAGCAAGGACACGCGTGTTGCAGTGAATGAAGGAAGGCCTGTGTGTGTTGGTCCTTGCTCTACCCGTGTCATATAACCCCTGCTTTGTGCCTCAATTTAAGGATTAATTTAAAATTAATTAATTTGAAGAAGCGTGATTGATGAGAACACAAAATGCCACGAGAGTATCATTAATAGGCGAGAACATGACTGCATAGCATTAGACCTTCATGAGTACCGAAGCTTTTCATTTCATTTCTCGGCTCATTTCATTTACTGAGATGAATTCATTTAATTTATAGCAAATTTAATGTAGTAGGTCTTCTCCCTTGCGTTTAACGTCATTTGTGCTTTAGAACTGAAATACGTACATTTATACATGCACTTTTCTGTATGTGCTTTTCTATAATTGTTGGTTTGCCATGAACAATCAAAGTGATATTTTGGGATTTGCAGAGCAAGTTTTAATGCAGTGGCTCTGCTGAATAACTGTGTATGTAAATTAGATAAATACTTCATTTATTGAAAATTTAAATTTTGCTGCAATAAAATTGTTTCCCCTGGTCTGTGGCGATCCCTAGTGCAAGATGTATTCTCTTTTAACAATAAATTTCAGTTTGGAATTCAAGAAACAAAAAATTTAGGTTGGAATTTTCATGGCTTGCTGCTTGCGCCGCTCTTCTATAGGCTTTAGTTACGGTCTGATAGGCCTAAAAAAAAAATTTTTATAGGCTGATGCGTTCAATTTTTTTTAACTGTAAAATTTCGAATTTCTTCAACTGTTGAATGAATTATTGTCGTGAAAAAGCTCATTCATTAATTAAGCCGGAATATCCGTGGCTTGATTTTGTAGCGTGAATTTTTTTGTTAATTTTAATTATTTTGTTGCTCTCACGCGACCAATTTTCGAAAAAAAAGTTGTGATTTCCTGTAAATTTTTATGAAATTTTCTGTTGTACATGAGTTTGTGCGCTGAAGGCAGAATGGAAATGCTTGCAAATTAATCCTGTACGAAAACTTGAATTAGGAGATTGTCGAAGCCTAAATTTGTAACGCGACACAATATCGAGACGAAATTTATTATTGCTTTTTATTCAATTCCCATTTACTGGCTAGTGTTGCTGCTGCAGGGGTGTTCCCTTTAACCCCTCTTCATCCCGCCCCTTTCACTCCCTTCATCCCCTACCCATCACCCCTTCCCCTTCACCCCTTCACCCCTTCCCCTTCACCCCTTCCCCTTCACCCTTTCCCCTTCACCCCTTCCCCTTCACCCCTTCATCCCACCGCTCGTTGCCGTATTCCACACTAAGGCCGGTCCTTAAATTACTCGTTTAATCCATATTTATTAATCGATGTTAATTAAACGTTTAATTAATAATTAATTAAATGTTTAATTTATATTATATTAAACGTCTAGTTGATGTAAAGCACCGCCAAGTGTCAAGTTTAGCTAGGAAATATAACCTTCAACTTAACACTCGAAACTTCGAGCCTCAAGTTGAAGGGGGTAGGGGTAGGTGGGGGTGAGGGGTAGGTTGCTCTCAAGGGGGGTGGGGGGTGCGGGGGTATCGAAAGTAGTACAGTTTTCTGAGTGTCCCATGTAACGACTGTACTAACTACAGCCTGGCCTTATCCTGCCGCCATGTTGCCAAGTGGCAAGTGTGTAATGTTGCCATGTGGCAAGTATGTCATGCCACCATGTTGCCATGTGGCAAATGTGTCATGTTGCCATGTGGCAAGCGTGTCATGTGGCAAGCGTGTCATGCCACCATGTTGCCATGTGGCAAGCGTGTCATGCCACCATGTTGCCATGTGGCAAGCGTGTCATGTTGCCAAGTGGCAAGTGTGTCATGCCATCATGATGCCATGTGGCAAGTGTGCCATGCCACCATGTTGCCATGTGGCAAGCGTTGCCTTCTTGTATGTTTATTTTTTAGTTTTCTTCCGTAGTTTTTTTTTCATTTTGATATTGTCTAAAAACTTGAACGACTTCATTTCTCTGCATAAAAATCGAAATTATTTGCCTTTTTTTTCTTTCCTTATTATTTATTTATGAGGGCAACATGCCATGTGGGGTGCCTACATACCACCGCCCAGACAACATGCCATGTGGGGTGCCTACATACCACCGTCCAGACAACATGCCATGTGGGGTGCCTACATACCACCGCCCAGACAACATGCCATGTGGGGTGCCTACATACCACCGCTGTCCAGACAACATGCCATGTGGGGTGCCTACATACCACCGCCCAGACAACATGCCATGTGGGGTGCCTACATACCATGCGAGTAGAATAATAATTACAATAAATAAAGGAGACTTGAATGCTTAATCCTGACCTGCGTTTAAATGAACTGCTAAACCTGCTCAGTACAAACTTTTTTTATGCTTACATTGAAATTTTATTTGAAATTTTTATTTTTTATTAAAATTTCAATGGAATTTCCGGGATTCTTGACCGCTGGTCCTTGAAACTTAATCCTAATGAACTAAATAATAATAAAACTAAAAATAACCTCAATTATTATAACCGTAACCCTTATAAACGAATGAATTTCTGGTGTAGGAGATTTGTACGGAATTAATTTTATTTATATTTATATTATTAATCATTATTATTGACTATTTCATATGAGTTTGTCATTCACTATAAATTTTTTCATGTCATTTCCTATTGATAATTAATATCATCAAATGATTGACTTTTGAGCGCCGAATGCTTGTTTATAATGAATATTTATAATAATATCGTTTATAATAAATGTAATTAAATATTTCCTCACCGAAAATTATGATGTGTTGAAACGCCCGTTTCAAACTTATAAAATAAACTATATTTATATTTCCCAGGTAAAGAGTATAACATTATCAACCCTGAGCCAACGAGGCGGAAGTAGTGATGTTACTGACGGTGAGTAGATAATGTGAAGTTAATAGATTATTTTACAGCGGCAATGTAAATATAGAACGCAGCTAGAGAATTAATAATAAAATTGAAGGAATATTTTATGATCCCCTTCAATATTTGTTCTTGTTGTTTAAAAGAACTTCTTTTATGATCCTGTGCCGTTTATACTTATATTCTTTTCTCTTGTTTTTATTACTTATTTCGTGTTATTTATCTATCTAATCTATTTATTCTTATATATTTAACACGTTGACTTCGAAGTGGTACATATGCGTACCACGAAATGTATTTCTCCAGGACGTAGTGGTACATAATTCAGGTTGCCTAAAATCGGCCAAATCCGACAACAAAAAAGGCCAAAAAAGGCCGATAACTCAAAATATACTAGTTTATTTGTAGGTTTCACTATAAAAACTCTATTTATTTTATTTTTACAGTATTTAAAATTTAATTAGGAAGTACCTTTATCATAAATTTTAGCCGGCCAACGCAATTGAGGAAAAACTAAATCACGGAATTTGTCCGGAAAAAATGACCGTCTGGCAACCCTGTTTAAAAACAGTACAAAAAACAAATAATAGTACAAAATGAAGCAATCGTAGTCAGTGTTAAACTTATATATTTATTCTTATATACCTAACCCCGCTCCCTTCCTCTCTCTCTGTCATGGTTGCTCCTTTGCGAATAATGAATAATAATTGAATTAAATAAATAATAAGACTAATCATTGAATTAAAGCAATAATGATGATGTATTAGCTAATGATGGTGACACCAGCACCACCATCATCACTGGTGCGCTGTGAACCGCCGCCCCGCCGCCCCGGGCAGGCGGCGGAACCGGTGCTGCTATTCCGGTTCCGCCGCTCGTAATCGGTCAACCGCACCGGCCCGTCCCGCCTCCTGCTGCTTACGACGTCGTAACTAACTTACGATGTCGTAGCAAACTTACGATGTCGTATCAAACTTACGACGTCTTAGCTTGCGACGTCGTAGCAAACGTACGACGTCTTCCCTTACGACGTCTTCCCTGACGACGTCGTATCAAACTCACGACGTCTTAGCTTACGACGTCGTAGCAAACAACGACGTCTTCCCTTACGACGTCTTCCCTGACGACGTCGTAGCAAACTTACGACGTCTTAGCTTACGACGTCGCAACGAACTTACGACGTCTTCCCTTACGACGTCTTACCTTTCGACGTCGTAACAAACACGACGTCGTAAAAAACTTACGACGTCGTAACAAACTTTAGATATCTCAGTTTACAACGTCGTAACAAATTTACGACCTTGTAGCAAACGTATGACGTCGTAAAAAACTTACGATGTCGTAGTAAATTTACGACGTCTTAGCTTACGACGTCGTAGCAAACTTACGAAGTCGTAGCAAACCTACGACGTCGTAACAAGCTTACGACGTCGTAACAAACTTACGAGGTCGTAAAAATCTTACGACGCGCTAACAATCTTACGACGTCTTAGCTTACGACGTCGGAACAAACTTACGACGTCGTAACAATCTTACGACGTCTTAGCTTTCGACATCGTAACCAACTTAAGATGTCGTAAGATTGTTACGATATCTTAATCACAGCTTTCGACGCCGTAACCAACATAAGACGTCGTAACAATCTTACGACGTCTTAGCTTACGACGTTGTAACAAACTTACGACGTTGGAACAATCTTACGACGTCTTAGCTTACGACGTCGTAACAAACTTACGACGTCGGAATAATCTTACGATGTCTTAGCTGACGACATCGGAATAATCTTACGTAGTCTCAGCTTACGATGTCGTAACAAACTTACGACGTCTCAGCTTACGACGTCGTAACAAACTTACGACGTCTTAGCTTACGATGTCGTGACAAACTTAAGACGTCGTGAAAAACTTACTATTTTTAGCTTACGATGCCGTAAAAAACTTACGACGTCTTAGAATACGAAGTCGCAACAAACCTACGACGTCGTAACAACTTACGACGTCACCGCGACATCCGCAGCGGCCGCCGCGAGCGGAAGCGCACAACCGCAGCAGGAACTGGTACCAGCATCCTGCAGGTACCAGCATCCTGCAGGTACCAGCGTCCTGCAGGTACCAGCATCCTGCAGGTACCAGCATCCTGCAGGTACCAGCATCCTGCAGGTACCAGCATCCTGCAGGTACCAGCATCCTGCAGGTACCAGCATCCTGCAGGTACCAGCATCCTGC